>NW_018020993.1:30917-63211 GCF_002006095.1 Pseudomyrmex gracilis | reverse complement strand
ATCGTATACCGGTATGACGTCATACCGGTATATCTGCATTTCGGTTTGCATAAGGGTTTTCATACTATTACCCAAAAATATCGGTAAAATACCGGTATTTTGCATACCGGTGTAAGTCCCTGGTTTGGGGTAAGTTGTCACACGGTGAGTATGTGTGAGGAAGTAATCGCCGTACGTAGGATGCGTCACGCTATATAACTTTAACAAAAACTTTGTCAATGCGACAGGCTGCAGCATTATTATTTGAAGTGAACTGAAGATCGTACGTTAGTTCGGTATTGTAAGAAAATTTCAGAAAAGGACATATGTGAAAATACGATTTGTACAAGTGTGGATTATGCTAAACCAAAAAAGATTTTTATTAGTGATTTATAAGAGAAGAAGAACTAGTTAATTATATATTACGTGCTTCAGATATTAACTTTGATCTTACACCCAAGAAAATCAGAATTTTTGCTTATGTGACAACTAATCCTGGATAAGGGGCACGTTGACAAATTTGCACGATCGTGTTTAACATTAAATAACTTTGTTTGTATAAAGATATATGAAAATAATTTTTTTTTTCTTAAACCTAAAAGATGTGACTATTATGTAATGTAATCAATATTACATAATATGGTGTACAGTTTGTTTTTAATAATATAATTTGCATGTCACAATGTGCCCCGGTCTCCTCTACATACATAAAAATGTATGTTGAATGAAAAAAGGCAGAGTAGCTTAACATGCCCCATAAGTGAGGAGTAAATTGGGACAAAACTATAACTGTTTAATAAAAGTTATACATTATTTAATATTTATATATATTATTTTACATTTAATAGAAGTTTTTTAGTTTATACATTATTTAATATTTAATGTAATTAAATGTATTAATTAAATCTTTAGTTTTTAATTTTTACCTTTATTTATAAACTAATACTAATTGTAAAATGCTTTATTTAACAAAAACTCAACGTTTTGTAATAAAAACATAAAATAAATGTAAACTACATTGTGAAATCGTTAACAATGTAATAGAAAAATAAAAAACTACGTTTCAAAAATAAACAAAAAATCTCTACAATTAAAACCAAATAAATTGGAAAATACGTGGTCCAACTTACTTCATGTTAATATTGGTTGAAATATTTTTTTATAAGTAAACTTATGTAAATAAAATAGCAATATAAACATGTAAATAAAATAGCAATATAAACATAAAAGTTAAAAAATAAACTAATGACTTATATTAATCTTTTGTGAACAGACCTCACAAATGATAAATAGTTTAACAGACTAGGTCTGTGAGACCCACACGATTTTAAAATCGATCAAATATCTCCGCGAAAAATCCATATTTTTTTAAGTTTGTTTTTTTGAATAAAAAGTTTGAAAGATTCTTTGTCAATCATAAATAACAAATTAAAAAATTTTTTCTGATGGTTTCGAAAATATAAGCGTTTAAAAAATTAATTTCTATTAGAGACTCCGATGCGCAATTTTTGAGTTGGTCTGGGAGATCCAAGTTTGTTCACGAAAGATTAAAAATATTTCCTAGTTTTTATTAATAATTATAATTGCTACGTAGACAAAAAAAACAGATATCTAATAATTTTATAATAAATGTTATGGTAAATATTGACAATAACCCAGTCCCAATGATCTTGACCTTGACATATATTGTCAAGGACATATCCTCGAGTAACAATCAAAAGATTTTAGCCGTTGCTCGTTGTTTGTTAAAAAATTATTAATGAAAGAAGTTGTGAACTTTTGTTTTTGGGATTTTAACAATCGTTTATGTAATTATATTTTTTGAATAACTTTTTATAAACAATGAACGACTGCTAAAACTACTTGGAGACTACTCGGGAGAATGTCCTTGACAACATATATCAAAGTCAAGATGATTAAGGTTGGGTCCGTTATTGTCAACATTTACTTAAAATTAATTGAGTGTATTTCCTATTTTTATTTTTCTCGTTCTTTAGTCTGCTTACGTCCACTTGTCCTCCATTTGCCTTACTTAAATTTATCATATTTCAAAATTTGATATAACCAAGACGAATATGGATCGTGTAAAAGGAAGTTTCGGAAAACCGGAACAGGCGGTATTTGACCGCGTGAGATCGTTTTTTTTCCCGCGGTTCCGCGCCTAACCGACGAAACCTTCTGGCAAGAAGCTGGCGCGTTTCGAAAGAGCATATGATAATGTTTCTTGGACATGCATGACGGAGCAAGGGATATTTCCTAATCCTGAGGGACGGATCCGGTGGGAATTTCACGCGAACGAGAAAAGAGAGAAAGAGAAGAACTCTCGCGTGGGTGTCAGGAAATGTCGGAGATCAGGAAACACCAGCTCCTCCAAACAGCAATATCGCATCTGTCCGGTGACATCTAGCAACATGTGCGTTCAGCCGTTACAGCTAGTGTAAGACCGCGTCACGAATATTTATCTTATGTTGTGCGCTTTGGTATATGTGTTACAATTGCAACCTCGTAATTTAAAAAATTAGTACGTCACTTAAATTTCACGACAAAGAATTTTGCTTGATGTTTAAAATACTTTAACAAATGTAACTTTAAAAAATTGGCAATAGAATATAAAATTACTGTAAAAAAAACAAGTATGGCGAATATGACGGAAGTTGGCGGAAGTGACGGATGAACCAAAAATATCGCGCACGCGTTTCTGCTGCACAAGGAGCAGCCGAAGTCTCGTGCAGAACGAAATCTATTTAAGATTTTATAAAAACGACAGTCTTCGTGTCCCAAAGTAAAACACGCATGCACAGCATACTGATGACACGGTGTTTGGGATCAATAGGCCACTTATTTCTGTGCGCTCTTTTTTTCGGCGCCCTTTTCTACGCCTCGTGCGCAGAGCGCGACGAGGCTCCTGTACCACTCTCTTTAAAGTTTAAAGCCTAAAAAAGCACCCGCTCGTTTTCTCGCTCGTGTCCCGAAGATGTATTTATTTTGGAGCACAAACTATGACCCTACACGACAGTTTGTATCGGTTATGCCTCGAATGATCAACTCCGACGTAAAGTGCGACTTTCAATGATAAGCGTGGATTTTGATTAAATAAATAAGATTCCCTCATAAAAATATATATTTATATTAATTTTTTACGATAAAAAGTACTTAAATAATTTAGGTCAAATGTAACGAAGATTGTATACGCAGAACAGTTGCCGTTTGTTCAACTTCTTTTTCAGAGACGTGACAGTAATAGCTACTCGAAATTTCGGAGCAAACAAACTGTTCTAGGAAAATGGCGGCAAGAGACGTACGGCAGAGTCTCGAATACGAGATCGTCGTTTACGGCGCCGTTTTCAGTCCCTCAAAAAACTTCTGTGAGACATAAAGATGAGATCTCGAGCCCTCTCTGCTTAACCTGGAGTTAGTTATCCCTCTAACCATTAAGAGTTACGGAACAAGAATTACGATGAGTGAAATAGGTAATCTGTGGCTTCGCCTCCAAGCACGTGAGTCCTCGCCGAGATTATCGCGTACATACAGTATTTACATAAATTTTGAGATCGCGCTCGGGTCTAATTATAGAGTGTAAATCGAAGCGTAGCGGATATCGCGCAAGTGTTACACGATGATCGTCCGTCGTTACCATTTAGCTGCTTACTCAGATAATGAAATTCGCTTATTATCGTTATCACGCGTCGCAAATCGATTGAGAAAATCATTATAAAGAAGAAAGCGATACGGGAAAACCGATAAATTAATGGAATACTGATAAATTAATGAAAATATATTAGAGATATTTTATCGTCAGAATATCTGATATAATTATATACATACATATGTAGGCGCGTGAGTAAAATACTTTTCGACACTAAGCGGTTCACTTGAGGGCAATTAAATAAAACTTGGCACTTCTGTTTTGAATTGATAATTAATATATATATATATATATTAATATATATGTCTAAATTAATTAATTATGGCACATTACAATAAAACTCATAAATATATTACTCTCGGCACATTATTCAGACTCAATCTTTACATATTCAAATCTTCGATCGATCTTGTCAACGGTTTCAAAACGACTCTCTCAAATAGTCGACAAATATCTCCAATATCATTCGCAATACAATAACATGTATTCCTAGAGATGGCGCGGTGCGACCTTTCTCAACGGAAATACAATAATAAACAGATGAGGGCAATAGCTACAAGGCAACACATATCAAGCCGTTCGGCAAAGTCGCGCGCGCGAAATATTTAAACAGAATTCTCTTTCAAGCGCTTACACATATATGTATGTACATATATACAAAGTAATTTTATTGCAACGCAAACTGTTTTACATAAATTGTGTGTATCAATAAACATTATAACATCATATATCATTGCTAACCTAACCTAACCTATTCCGATATTTCCTTTCGTTCTACAGTCAAATTGCAAAAGCAGTGACGGAAAAGGAAGTATTCTCGACAGAGCTCGAGAGGTAAAAGCTCGCGCATCAGGATTAGGAGTGTTCTCGTGTATCCTTCAGTTCGAATCACACAGACGACTCCGTCAGGTCCCCAGGGCACGCTCTTCTTTTATTTCTTCCAAATAAAGCGACAGCTAATCGATAACAAGTTACTCACTGATATACTTTGTCGCTTTTCCTGTGCGTCAAGTATAAAAATTCGTCGGAAATGACAAAGTTATCTTCGCAATATTTCCATATCAAATTGTTGACATTTCAAAAAAATAAATGATCACAACCTTGTAAATAAAAATATCAATTTAAGAATAACAAAACTTTTATTAAATTATTAACCAGCACAAAACATGTAAAAAATAGCGAATTGATTTTGAGAGATAAGCAGTGCAAAATATTCTCGTAAAATCTCAGATGTATATATGATTATTGATCGAGGTAATAACGGATCGTTAACAGCACGACGCGAGTGTGTGCTTTTGTCCTGACTCGAGCAGGGCCTCTCCGAGTCGCCAATGAGAGGGACACCCGACACCAAATTGAGAAACGCGATACGGCCGTGGAGCGCGTGGTGCGCGCGAAGGTATGCTGGTAGGAAAGCATGCGGTAGAAACAATTTTTTGATGACACACGGCGGCAAGCGCGACGGTCATACGGGTACGTAGCTTTCGTTTAACTGGAACGAAGCTATTCTCTCACGAGGTCGACAAACTTTTGCCAGTGATGACGCCTCGGGACCAATTCCCGGCTTCTCGGGGCTACCACACGCGCATGCGGGATTGTCGTCGAAAGTACCGGATTTTTACGAGGTCAAAGGGTGCCGTGTAGCGCCTAAGCACGCGCGCACGAGCAAAGCGTCTTCGTTCCAATTGAATGCTCGTCTCTTCCGAGTGAGCGCGATAAATGCGATGGGGCAGGGAGATAAACTGCTTTATGATCAAAACAGCCGACACTGCGGCATAGCGCGTAAAAATACATGTGGAATAATAATCCGTTCGCGCGCGCATGTCAATGCTGTTCTTCAAATGTTTTTTATACAAATTTGTAAATTTTACGTGGTAAAAATGAATAATTTATACTTTTTGCTGATTCCTTATTGATTCGGTAATAAAATTTTATAATGTAAGTAAAAACCTTGTACGAACACAATAATCAGATAGCAACTGGATAGACGCGGAAGCTTCTCGAGGAACATGAGTTTGGGTGGTCTGTAAATTGGTTAGGTCCGTTCGCATGTTAGTAAGCAGTCGACTTAAAGCCTTTGTCTGCTAATTTAATCCTAAATTGAGTCAACCGTTTAATCGCGCAATGTCCGTTAGCGACCCATTACTCTCATATGATAATGAAGGATATGCAAAACAAGGAGATCGATTCGTCAGATCGGCAAAGCGGAAAAATATTTCGTCGATCTTTTTGTTATCTTAAGTCTTATAAAAGAATATAAAAGAACAGTTGAATAATTTCGTGAGATGATATTTGGGCAGATGCGAGCAAAAACACAAGATGTTCATGATTGTTTATTGAATATCAAAAAAATTATAGATATTTTGATCTCTTTGTTTAGATCTTCATCAGTATGTAAACAAAAATATAAAATATAAAAATTAGTAGGATGGCTACAGCGCGTTCATAGCGTGAGGCATATTACTTTACTGCTTCTCTCCCAGCAAACACCAGAGGACAACAAAACACACCACACACCATACACCACAAGTTCACAAATTGTACTCCATCTTGTGTTTTTGCTCGGTATTTGCTCAAATCACTGAACTATATACTATACTGGAACGCTCACTCAAATGGAAAGAAACGGGACGATAGAGATAGAGAGAATTGTCACCAGCCTGTCTTTTTCTAACCTTATACTATCCTACCCTACCTCGAACTAAAAATATTTGAAGCTCCAATCAGAAATGCTCAGACAAGAATAGATATGAGGACAAATATACCTATCTCTATCTTTCGAGTGACCGGCTGCTTAACATTGAGTGAGCGTTCCAGTATAGTCTATATCTCAGTGGCTCAAATATCCTGTAATATAAAATAAAATAAAATAACACACATTTCTCTCTCTCTCCGATCTTTCAACGTGACAATGTGACTGTGACGTCACAAATGTATGTGTAAAATTGTCCGATATATAATTATATTCTCTAATTAATACTAATATAAAACACACAAAACGCACTTAAAATTTTTTTAAAGTGTTAAAACTTTTTAAAATCTTTGAATTATAAAAGAATTGTTCCCGAACATCTGGTGTTAGCTTGTTATTGCCATTTCCTTATCTCTTTTTATTTCAATATTTAACGAGCTTAAAACATATAATAAACTTTTTTTGATCCCACGTTATGTGACTGACAATATCTGTCTCCCGCAAATTTACGGATGCTAATAGCGATCTATTAGCTTCGTCACTTCGTAACGTTTCTGTGACAGTTTACGACACGATGTGAGAGAGAGGTCAAAAAATGCGCGACGATTCCCGCGAATAAAAGCGGCAAACGAGCATGTGTAAAAAGTCACCCGAGGTGCGGAAAACGACGACGAGTACGTTTAAAACACAGCAGCAGTGAGTCCACTAACAAGATAATTAAGCCTACCAAGAACGGAGCTCAGTTTTTTGTTAGTCGCGTGTTGATATCAACCGGCAAGTGAGAGACGCGCTCGGTCTCTTTTACGTTGCGCACATTTTGTTCCGTTTATTTCTACGATAACTGCACACAATTATAGGAAAATATAAGTATGCATGAAGTGAATGTAAAAATAACTATCTGTGTTATTTATCGTAAAACTATATTTAATTCGGCCAGTAAAAGAAAATCATCGAAAACAAACAATGCAAACAAAATGTAAAAAAAAACTTGTCCTCATAAAATAATAAATATTTTTTTGTAACCATGTTTTATTAATTCTTGAGCAATGCAAAATATTAAAAAAAGTGTATTACAATTATATGATAATTATAATAATTATTATCGATCTCCGTGCTTATTTTTGTCGAGAATTTAAACCTCGAAATAAAAATTGAGATTTTTCTCCTAGCTAAAAGAAGAAAAATCGCTCGCGTCCGACTATCGCGCGACGCTTTACGGCGAAGAGCGCCTCTGAAACGCGATTTCTCCTCAAATAGGACAAACGCGGCGTGTCTACCGTCGTCGTCGTCGTCTAACTTCGCGTAACTTATACTCGACGCGAGAGCATAACTTTAATTACAGAAGTTGGCCGCATTGTCTAAGGACACGGTCGCTATGCGGCAAGAAAGCTCGCGCGAAGCTCGCTCTTTCTCGTCGTTGTCGTTGCCAAAGTTTTCCGCGCGCCCGAGACGCGGAACTCGCGGTTGTTTGGTCGCGAGGCTCAAGAAGAGCACGCTCGGGAAAACACAAGGGCGACGTCTCCCCGGAACGCGATACTACTATAACAGTAGAGAGAGAGAGAGAGAGAGAGAGAGAGAGAGAGAGAAAGAGAGAGAGAATAGAAGAGAAGAGAAGACCGCGTTTTCTTCAAAAGTTGAAGTTGCGCGAGACGTAGAGATTCTTCGCATAGAAACCCGGCGCGAGGTTACGCTGTAGTGATGTTTGTAAAACTTAAACGATGTCGGGAAAGATCGTCTAGCGATCTTGAACAACGTTGCGCCGGAGTTCTTGCTTCGAGCAAGTTGTTAGTCTGTGCAAATTATACTAAAGTTGCTCGAATTCAAGACTTTGCGGAGAAAAAGAAAACAAAATATCGTTTCGAGTTGACTGTTACTCTTTTTTTTACAACAGTAAAAAAACAATATAGAGTAAAAAACTTTCCAGTGTGAGAGTCAAACCAATTAAATCAATTTAAACAAAAGTAATTTGCAATTTACAAGTTACCGCGCGGTCTGTTTTTCTGCAACTACACAAAGCGTACAACGAAATATATATCGCGATATTGTGGCCGTTCCGTGAGAAAATATCGCGGTTTCTGGCGCGCACGAGGATATGGCAGATGAGAGAGGATCTCCGCGGGAGAACAGAAGAGGAAACGAGAGCCGAGAGCGGCGCAAGGAGAGAGAAGTAAAGTCTTAACGGCATAGCAAGGCGGAGCGTGGAGGTGGCGAGGGCGGGGCAAGGTTCCAGAGAGGCGCGAGATGTATCGACGGAATTCCGAAGTAAGAAGTTACAGAGATAAAAGAAGAGAGAGAGAGAGAAACTCGCATCGTTTCCTTTCTTCTTTTCTCGCTTCTCTGCGGACGGTTCTCTATACGAGATCTACATCGCGCAATTACCACTGTTATTCATTTCAAAATACGATATTTGGATTATTATACACAAGCACAAAAATTCGGAAATTTCAAGAAATTCTAGATTTTCAATTTTAAGAATTATTTTATCTTCCTAAACTTGTAGAGCAAAGCTAGTCAAACCTGTATCCGATTATCAATCGGGCGAACATCCATTTTTTGTTTTTCTACACCAAAAGTAAAATTATTAAGTATTTATTATGTCTGTTTTTTGTATATAATTAATAGTGATAATTCTAATAAAAGCTAGACAAATTTTTTTCTAACAAGAGTCTTACTGTATTTTTAACCTTAATGTTCATGTTGTTATTTTATTTATGGATTTTTAGTTATAAAAAAATATTTTAGCCAATATCGACATGAGGCTAGTTGAGCTATAATTCTATAGTTCAATTATTTCTGACTGAAGGCAGAGATTGCGTTTTTGTTTTTAATAAGATACTTTTTATTTTTTATCACATTGTTAACGATTTCACAATATATTTTATGTTTAATTTTTATTACAAAACGTAAGTTGAGTTTTTAGTTCTTGTTAAGTAAAGCATTTTACATGTATTACATATTTTACAAATAAAACTTACAAACTAAAACATAAAGATTCAATCAATATATCTAAATCTATTGTTATTAAATAATATTATATAATCTTTATTAGACAATTATATTTTTTTCTTGAATTTCAAAGTGATTCAACATGCCTCATTTATGAAACATGTTGGGCTACTCTTTTTTCATTCAACATACAGTTATCCTTCTACGCAATATTTTTGAAAGATTTATGAATGTTTACTTCTTGAGCTAGATAAATATGCTATCTTTTAACAAGTCTCATTATTATTAATATCTCTTAATTATAATAATGTAAAGATTTATATATAATAGTTTGAAAAATAGCTCAACTAGACCCGTTCTATTCTACAATTTTACGTTTTCTCAAATTTGCAACTTTAGATAAATTTACGTTAATTTTAATGAAATGTCAGAATATAAATATAATTTTCTCGGTTTACCAAATGTGTCTTCTTGTACGTGAACGTTATACTGTACAAAAAAAGAAAGTCACCGATCCACTCTATATCGCAAAAGACTGACGTTGAAGTAAACGTTTCGATCGAATACGCTCTTTACAGGTTCGGATTCGAGTAATTCGGCAACCACCATCGGTTCGAGTAGCCGCCACGTTAGGTCGGCAATGTTTAAGGGTGATTTTATAGTGTCCGGCGCAAAGGTCAACTTGGCCTCGGATACATCACCCCAGACCCCCTTACGTCCCCTTGATGGATCGGCGGGTTTCTCGGTCCCGTCGTATGCAGTATTCGACTTCGATTTCTCATCCCCGGGATTACGCGCCAAATGGATCCGTATCCATCGCGAGCACGACATCGATCATTTTTCCGGTGTGATATATACGGCGTTAACCCTCCACGTATTATAATATTCTGATAACTGAAACACCAAATCCAACTCGGCTTTTCAAATCATAGAATACATTTTTAATACCGATAATTGTGCGCATATTTTTATGTATATTTGATTTTTAATCGTGCATTTTTATACAAATTAATCATCTAAATGTTTCTCTCTCTCTCTCTCTCTCTTCTCCTCAAAATAGAAATAAATTTGTAAAAAAAACCGCAAACGATTAAAAAGTTTAAAATGCATCCTAGTAGAAAATACAGTCATTAATTTCGAAATAAATCTCCTTTCAAACATTATTGTCGCTTTTAGATGATCAAACGAGATCGGTAAGAGATTTTCGACAAAAGCTGAAGGGCGGTACGCATTTCAACGAGACACTCCGTTTTTGCGACTCTAAGCAAGCGCTTCGGGTGCATCGAATTGAAACGAAAGGATCTTCGACTTTGATGTGGCGCGCGTTTTCTCGCGTGTTTCGATCTTTCTCGTGCTGTCGCGGACATTTAATCTTCGAAGATGGGAGACGTACCGATGTATTTACATGGACGTATCGTCGATTCGTTACGGCCGTGCTTTTCGTTTGCTCTTGCAACAAGCCACCGTAATGACATTCCACGCGATTACTTTCCGGATTTTACTCGTGGTGCGGTCGGTAGATTGCGCAGATTTACACGGGGATTGCGAGCGAAAGAAGAGAGAAAAAAACCCTAAGAAAAAAATCGAGCTGCATGATTTCCAAACCTTACATTGAAAAGCATTATAGTTAAAAGAAATGGAAAAAGGTACTATTAATATTGCTGAATTTTCCACAAACTTGCCAATATAATCATCTTTACAATCATCGCTTTTCATACGGTACAAGAGTGAATTATCATACACCTGCAGTCCCACGCATGCGCGAACACATCGGAATATATATCAGATGGCATTTTGTTGTACGCTTCGCAACGCGCCCTATTCAAAGCCGCCCTAATAGAAAAATGTCACGAAATGTCGGAAATTGGAAAGCTTATTCATATTTTTTCGATACACACACTCACGCGATATCGCGAATCGCGGTCGTATACTTTCATTTCGCATGCCTAACGCGAGGAGTGCACAACCCTCCTCCGACGAAAAAAGGTGGCGGATGCCGCGAGGGCGCACACAGCCTCCCGACGGAGGGTGGTCGTGGGATGAGAAAAGCGAGAACGCGTACGGCGGATTGCGTCGGTAAATGTAAGCGAGGGGAATGATGTCGCTCGGTGAGGAAGAGAAAGAGAGAGAAAGTCTTGCCATTCATGCGTTTCATTTCTGGAAAGCAGCCGCCGCGTGCGTATTATACGAATGCACGTATATATTTCACAACAGACTTTTTCAATTCTTCCGAACCCGCCTTGAGACGCGATCGAAGCGTTGAATGTCTCGTGATTATCCGCGCATGGCTACTTACGATCGCGATATTGTGTTTTCTTTTTTGTTATGACGAACGAAATCTTGATAAAGTAACAGAGACGACGCCAGTAGAGTGCAGTGTGTTATTTAAAATATAAGCTCATGTTTTAAATCTAATAGAGTTAGAAGAAAAACTAAAAAATGAACAATATATGCTAACTGTGTCGTGACATGCCAAGTCCAATTGACTGAAAAGAGATTTAAAAAAATCTTCAAACGAGAAGACAGCTTTCAAATCGCGTGACTTCGCGCAAGTATTCTTTCAGATATGTGCGACCTAAAAATAAAAAAATTGTCCTTTCGACAATGTCTATATCACTCTTCTAGCAGGACGAAGAGGAACGCCGAGAGTATGGACGCGAGAAGCGGCACCAACTGGCGTTGGAAATTAGACACACGTTTCATTTCCTGGAGCGACTGCGATTTCCGTTGTGGCTTCAAATATTGGAAATATCGCGCGGCAGCGTTCAATTTACCGCATGCGATCCGATCGGGTTTTATAAGCGCGGAAAAAGCGTCTGACGAATACACACACGCCTGACGTTTTCGCCGCGACAACGATGTGATGCCGAAACGTTTATCCTCGGAATCTCTCGCCACGAAAGAACGTTGCTTCTCTTCTTTCTTTACGGGAAGTGCGGCGATGAGGTGGAAAAATTTCTCTTCTCAGCAAACGCGTCTAAATAAGCAACCGAACGTGCAGTTCGACAAAGTATCTCCGACAAAATCGTCATTCGATATTTGTCATAGATGTGAAAAGTTATGTTATAATTTCATTACGTCGTAGCATGTTACAGTTTTATATGTTTTGCGTCTTAATAAAACATAATTTAAGTATCACTTTACAATATCAACTGATCCAGCTTTTATAAGCTATACTTCTCTATCTCTAATTGTTATAATAATATAATTTACTCTTATCGTTTCTTAACTGTCATCTATCACGTATCGTATACGGAAATGAACAACTGTGGAAAAATATCGGGAATCGGAGTAAGAGAACCCGGAAGAGGTCGAAGGGTGCGAAACGTCAAATTCAGGCATTACGATGCACAACGAAGATGGGAAACGACCGGGCGCGAAAGAAGGAGACGAAACAAGAGGTCGACGGGTGCACTTTTATCGACGCCGTAAACACTAATATAATCTCGAAATCGGAGAGAAGGAGAAAGCGAAACGCAATAGACTGAGTGGCGAGTGTCGACGCGCTCCACATATACACATGCGCATGCACACGGTCACGGACCGGGGTGTTTTTTAGACGAAGTGGCTTTTTGCGGGCGACAGGGCATTTAAGGGAATTGTTCCCTAGCGCCTTAACTCGGCGCTCTTTCTCTCTGGTTCCTTGTTGCCCCTTACGCCGAGGGTGGACGTCAGACGTCCGCGTCGTTTTAGCGCCGTATGCGTAAAATCACATTCTCGTGTATCGATTTTACGCGCCATTAAGCTGACCGATGTGAATTTCTATTGTTTTACGAAAATTTTGACAAGATGAATTGAAGAAAATCAGAGCTACATTTTGCGAAAATTATTAAGAAAACAGATTGCTTTCTATCATTCTTGTATTGTACACTTGGATGTCTATGTAATTAAACATTTATGTGTACAGAGTATCTAAAAAATTTTGACCAAGCCGAAGTGTAAAGATTGAGTCAATCTGAACTGAAAAGTCACGTATCATTTTGCAAAATGATTTTCAATTAAAAAAAACAGCAGCTGACCGCAAAAAGTTGTGTCACACGCCGCTTGCTTGTTTGTTCCGTCTCTTGCTGTTAAGAGATTGCACGAAGTAAACCATTTTCTTTCAACTAAAAATTATATACGCCTGTAGAGTCCAGATTGACTCAATTTACCTTCACACTTTGTACATATAAAATAATATTATTTGATTATTAATATTAAATTAAAGCAAAATAAACCATTTAGTGTTAACCAAATGTTGAAATAAAAAAGAATTTTATCGGTTTATTCTAAACATTAATGTGTATAAAGAGAGTTCGCGATCCGCGCAATTTACATACGACTCGACAAATCACTGCCTCGAAAATCGTATCTTTTAACCCTGAGAGTAACGGTGTACACCCCCTAATACGCCTCTTCCGCTCTTTCTAGATCGCGCGCCACCTCGTTCCCTCTTATCCTTAGTCTCTCCTTCGACGCGGGAGGTTTATCCCCGTTGAGTTATTTATGCGATTATTTTAGAACCCATGTGCGTCCGCGCCCAACCCCAACACTAACTGGATAATAATCCCGTCGGGGTTACCGGATCCACTTGAACGTTTTATCCATAAAAAACCGTTGCTTTTAAATACTGCAAACTTTCACCGATAATATTCCGCTCGTTTATAACGTAATTCAGTGAAAAGTGTAAAAAGTTATCCATCTTGTTCCAATAAAAGCGATAAGTGAATCGACACAGAACTTGGCGCATTTACACATATAAGAAGCGTTCTTTTTTAATATCAATGTACATTAATTTTAAGAGAGTACATAAGCGATTCAGATGGTTTAACAGCAGCAAGTTCATTGCTCGAATGCAACTAGAAAGATCGTAGTTTCTCGAAGCTCGGTGCAGGTTGCTAAGACAACGAGCGAGAGAGTTTCCGCGTCTGGCTCGCTTTAAAACGCGTTACTCTTTGATTGTAATGCCGCTTCTGTTCTCTTTCGCTATCGCGTAAGACTCTCCCGCTTTCTCCTTTACCTTTTCCTCATACTCTTCTCAAACCGCCTTTTCCAGGCTCTTTCCAACCGCTTTTCTCTTTTTCTTTCTTTCTCGCTCTTACCTTCTTTTTCCTTCGCAGTTCTCCTTGTCATTCTTTAATAATCACGCTGGCTTTTCTCGATCTTCCGTTGGGTTCACCTCCCTACCATCCGTTCTTTCTCCCTGTGAAACTTCTCCCTCTCGAATACAGCCGCGCTCCTGAACGAAGACGCGAACAAGCCCTTATCGCAAATGACTGTTTTCGTCGAGCACAAAGCCATTTGGAAACTCTAACGGCGTTACGCTTTGCCGCGATACTACGAGGACAAGTGTCTTACACGGGAGAATATAATAAAACAAGAAGCAGAGAAAGCCAGACGGAGTCGAGTTGTATTTTACGCGCGTTTCTTACCGAGAGGTCATCGTCAAAGTCAAAACCTTGCGTCCGTCGTGTCGGCTAACAATCGTTGTTCGATTAAACATCATGACGCGTCGCAATTCCCGTAGCTTCCACGATATGCCGACTGATGATCTTCGATATTGCGCCTGGCATTCGTTTCAGTCCGGATGACGCGGATTTATGCGCTATAGAATTTGTTACAAGAGATAGACGGCAAGCTTTTATCTATGTAAGTAAACATTATTATTCAAGTTTCTGTTGTTCAGATGAATTTTGGCGATGCTTTTACCCGGTCTAACGCTAAATAATTATCATACAACATGAAATCACGGAAGATATTATGATCGACAAATGTTTTTTCTATAAAGTTACATGTAACTGAATAAAATAATAATGCGAGAGAAAACAATGGAGAAAGTAAATCTTGAACAAAAATAAGTAAGTTTTAAAAATAGACAAACTTAGTTAAATCCAAAATCGAAGGAAGTCCTCATTTGTTATCTATCATGAAGAACCGCGAGTACATCGCATCTACACCAGCCAGCATCAACAGCTTCGCACGTGTCTGTTACAACGGTATCGCTTACAAGGCTTGCAGAGAAGTTCGCGCGTATAACGAGTCGCCCGAGTGTATCCAGCGGGCACAACTGTCTACCCGTTACATCGACTCTACGAGCTGATACGTGCCTGAGGCTCTTCTTCCCTCCGTTTCTCTCACTCTCTCTCTCTCTCTTTCTCCCTCTCCCCCTCTACTAACCCTCACCAACCACCAACGCGTTCGTTCGCCCAGCCAGCCTTTCCCTAACCAGCGCGGTGGTAGCGCGACTCGATACCCGGTAACTTCCGGTTTCGGGTTCTGCTGCGATAATACGAAACAACTGGTTCCTATGACATCGAACTCGCGGGACTGCCGATTCACCGATACTCTTGTTAACAATATTCTCGCGCCTCGGTCGCTGCCGATCAGCTATCCATCGTTAGAACTTAGCGTAGAACAACGCGACGCGCAGATTCGTTCGCGAAGCAGACTCTGTCGTACGAATTAACAAACGAAACGTCAGCGAGAACACGAGAGTAACAAACCGATATCAAAAGCCTATATATAATTATGCCTTAGTGAAAGGATAGATGTTATGTTGTGATGTTACGCGGACGAGACATGCCTACCGCTGGCTCGCCGATTCCGTGTTTTTCTATATTGTGTAGTCTATTTTTTTTTGCTAAAATTGATCTGCGTATTTTCAAGTTCTGTAACCTTTGTAATATTCTTTTTAATTTGAAAACATTTTATTTTTATCCTGTTATTTTGCTCTAATATTTTTCGAGTTCGAGAGCAATATATTTTAACATTTCGTGTTATTGTGCTTCCCGCGAATCACAAACTCGTGTTCTTGTATTGCAACTCCCAGACGACAGGGTCGATCATCTTCCACCCCCTTAGAGTCGCGGAATGGTTCTGCCCACCAATTAGTCTAACCGCGGCCGCACTCTGCGAGTGGATCATCATCTCCAACAGAGAGAGTTTCGTGTAGGTTCAAGCGACAGTCCCGCGGTCTGTGATTTATGTTTGCCATACATTACTCGGTCGAATAATCCCACGAAAGGGTGTACTCGGCCGAACCCCTCGCGCTCTCTCTCTCTCTCGTTCCTACCCCCGTCGCCACTATAGTTCTGTTTGGTGGCCTCTGCAACCCTTCGACGTTCTGTCGTACTAGCACTCGCTGATCACTCTATTTGTTTCAATTAAAAGCCGTGCGTGGCGTCGATGTTCGTCGAATCGCCGGTTCTCGCCCTCGTCCACAAATATAACATATACTTTTTACATTTACACAATTTTTGCTTATTGGACACGAAAGCGCGATAAATCCGCGGTATTGATTAAAATCAGCAATTTTACTATCAAAGAATTTTCTGAACAGCTATAGCCTGACAAGCACTAATATTTACGACTATCAAGCGCAAATATTGTTCCGGCTTCATTGTCGTCAATAAATTGATGTTCTTATAGCATCTTTTTTTAAAAGAGTATTCGCAAAATAACACTTCTTATTGTAAAGAGACACAGACAGACAGACAGATAGATAGATAGATAGATAGATACATAGATAGATAGATAGATAGATAGATAAATAGAGAGAGAGAAGAGCATCAAAACATATTTTAGTTCTGTCTTTTCTTCTCGCGAGCGAGCGCAATTAATTAACGGATTAATACGCGATGTACGCGCGTAGAACACAAGGTGGACACGCTTCCGTTTAGAGCCCCGCAAAGTGGAAAATGTACGCGGATGATCTATCGCGACGCGCGCGGCCGCAGTGTGAAGCGGAAAGGCTAATTCTAATTATATGGAGTATCCCATTGCAGATTTATGAGGCCGCTCGCGCAAGTGCATGAGCGAGGCACTATCTTTCTCTTTCTATCTGTGTTTCTCTCTCTCTCCCTCTCCCTTTCCCTCTCCCTCTTTCTCTCCCGAGCGCGTGTGCCCTCTTTGCGTATAGATCCCCGGCCACTTCGCTTACCGCGATTCGCTATAGCATTTACATATGAATTAAACTATTACACGCAACTCCCGGCGGACTGCGTGGCAGCCGTGAGCCTACGCGGCGAAGTGTCCATTGAATAACGAGAGAATAATCCGCGATAAATTGTCTAACGGGGAAAACGATTTAAATCATGCGGAACTTTTGCTCCTCCTCTTCCGTCTTTTTTTCTCTCTGGTAGGTTATGGATAGGTCAATTTTTGACGTAACATATTATTGATGTCTCACGTCGAATCGTTCTGAAAGCTAAATCAACCTCGCGCAAAGTCGGCGTTTGTTTAACGGCCAGCTAAACCGCGTTGTTCGTTGTAAAATTATGGCGTTTGTTCCAATGTTCAATGATTTCAAGCGTGAGTAACGGGCAACTGCCAGGCTACGTAATGCGTGACAGGAAGAGTCGGCGCAAGCCGCGATTAGTTGCAATTTCTAATGACGTACAGCAACATAAACATTCCGTAATGGTTAAAGCAAAACTTCTTTGTTTCGGAAGATTCCGGTTTGGAAGATAATTTCAACAATATATTATTACGCGTAACGAAATCGATTATCGTAAATTGCAAGATTTTTTAGGTTTTTTAAACGCGCTTAAGTTGAATATATTTTTTAACGCTGGTTTTGTGCAAGTTATAATTATACAGTGGCACCTAAAAAAGAGCATTGGAACACTCACATTTCTTTAAATGTCTTAATATAGTGAGGTGATATATTAATATAAAATATATCCATTAATCTGATATCTGATGATGTCCATTAATGTCTTATAATATACGGAAGTAGTGTAGAATGTTTTCCAGAACTCTCAATATCGTAGTTGAAGCAAATAAAAAAAGAAAACCAAAAATTTTATACTCAAAAAAGTATTAGGTAACACTTTACTTAGAAAATACACAATTTTCTTTAATACGAAACAAGGTTTTAATCTTGCACTCTATAGTAAATTATCTTACAACACATCGATACACATTTGAGTATTCATCATTTTTTCGATAAATGCTAAATTTCAAATTTCCTTACAAGACGTACAACCCTAAACCATTATATTCATTATTATGAAATGTGAGTGTGCCAATAGTTTTTGGAGTCACTGTATATATTTATCGAATTGATGTTCGAAAGATCGGACAAGAAAGTTTGGAACACGCGGCGCAGAAAAGCACAAACCACTCGTTATTCTCCGTTTCGAGGCGTGACTTTGGCGAAAGACCCCTTTGACTTTATCCCTGATAAGTATAAACCGGCACGCTAATGGAAAGTGCTTCAATATTTAATTCGGCAACCCGCAGGGATCCGACCAAGCGCACTCTCCGCGCGTTCGATACGGAGAAAATTTCACACATCCTGACCGCGCGTCAGAGAAAATTTCGACGCTCGGTCTCAACCATAACGTACAATATAGTATATGCTTTATCACGTTACATAATTTATTGCGTGATCGTAGCATTTCGTTGATTATACGATTTGTATGTGTGTGTGTGAAGTAATCATCTATAGAAAAAAACCTCTGAACGTTGACTCTGAAAACCGATCTAACAAGACAACGTCAGAGAATCGTCTTTATTTTTGTTCAACAAAATATAACGACTTGTTGGAAAAAATCTACGCGTCTTTCAAATGCAAATATAATTCTGTTTATGCGCAAACAGTGTGTTCAAATCGAAAGTCGGTCTTTTGTGTGTTCCGTTTCACTTGAAGGCGTTCGCCTCGTGTACGAGAAGAGATGTGATTTCGTGACGACGAGTGTTTGCGCACGCATGTTATATCAGCGACTGTGTCGACTTGGCAACAGAAGTAATGCGTCGTGTCGCGTAGAAAGTAACGAGCCCGAACCAAAGCGAACGAGACAGCTGGCTTCGTCGTCGTCGTTGTCGTTCGTGCGCCCGTAACTAGGGTGCAATCAATAACCAAGATGGCCGTGTGCGCGCCCGCTGTAAAACGCTCGCGCCGTATTTAATGTTGCACGAGACGAACTAATGCACGCTCTCTCCCGACGAGGCCGTGGGCTCGACCACGAAACCCGATGTTAAAGTAACAGCATCGCGTCGCTCGTTAATCGCAGCCGGATTAATACCCGGCATTAACGGCGAGGCGAATTTCACGGAAACACGACGCGAAATAGGAATTTTTCATGTTCCCATCTTTCCGAGATATAAATCAAGTATAGGTTTATTTAATGGAGAGATTGCGGAAGACCGGAAATCCAGGCCTGTCTCAAACTTGAGACATGGATCTAAAAGCAAGCTATTTCAAGCTATTCAACAATTATTCGTAACTAGAAATCGTTAGAAATTTGTTATAAATTTAGAGATCTTTTATGTTAAAATTTCACATGCCTCAACCTGTATTCCTGCATTTTCAACTAGAAATGTTATATTGCAGTATCATACATTAGGTATCCGTGCGCGTAACATAACATGTTAAAGCTGTTGTACGAGCGCTATGAAAATTGTTTATTTTAACAAGCTTGCCGAATGGACGTTGAGAATTATAAAAAATAAACTAATCGATTTATCTGTCCTGTTAAGAAATGATAAATTTTTGTGGATAATGGAAGCATCACGCTTTCTTCAATCGCGTGAATCTTTGAAACTTTTTCGAGCTGCCGATAAATGAGCATTACCCGCCTTTACGACATCCGTCGACACGGTGGGCCGAAATTACGAGATTATCCTATTACATTCCGGTGTTACACAAGCAAATTGCCGGGACTTCTCGCGAGAAAACCGCGTTATAACCACGCGCGCGCGCCATTATCAATAGTCGCCAATCGATATTAGCATAGATTAGCACAATTTCTCTATAGTAGAGCGTGTACGCGTCGCTCGGGCGCCACTTAAGGACGGTTAACCGTTCGTTAGCCGCGACGATCAAAACGGAGTTCGGCGAGGTTACCCTCGGTAACCACTCCATGCAGTATCGTACTAATTGCGGCCGCGGATGGCGGTTACTACTCCTCGGGATTAATTCCCAATGGCGTAACCGCGAGAATCGCGCGACATCGTAGACCGCTCATAGACCCGGTTTTCGGATCGTTCGACGCCCTTGAACGTCAAAGGGTTGGGCCAAAATTGCACGCGGAGACGCTCACCGGCCAAACATTAGCGCGCATTACAAGATGCTCGGTAATTACGCGTGATTAATGCCGGTAATTAAAGAAATGCGGTGAGAAATTGCACGACGATATGAGCTCCGTTCCGCTTTTCGCGTAATCGTCGAACTGTCGTTACAACTGTCGTCCCCTTTCTCATTACATTTTCTTTTTTTTCTGCATTGGGAAGAACAAAGTATTAGTTCGAATATTCTTACGGACTTCAAATAACAGATAATCGCATACCTATATTTAAAACGTACGACAATTTTCTGCATCGCTCAGATGTCGCACTAAATGCATGCTAATGTAATTCAATATTTTTTTTAAAGAAGTTCGCGGATCCCTCTTCGCGGAATGCAAACCCACGTGTACCCGACGATTTATGTATACTCAGGGGAGACAAAGAGGGAGAGAACGGGAGAAGCAAAGAGAGGGTAAAACACCCCACATGCGTGTCCGCGTTTACCCGTTATTTATTTCCCAAAATTTGAAAATTATACCGCATTTAATACGCCACTCGCCGCCGCTTCTTCTCCGTGTTTTATTCATGTTGCAATAAATAAGGAACAAAAGACTGTTTTCTGCAAAGTGACGTATCGAATGTCTGCAAGAAAAGGAAGCAAGTATATTTCTCTCCGCGCCCTTTTTATCCACAAATCAAACTTGGCCATTGAACGAATGGACGTGATACTTCACGCTGATAATTGTTGCAAATGTTCTCGACAAGAGCGATAGAAAACAATGAATAACGATTTTTGAATTTTTACGATTGACGTCATATCAATGCAAACGTCATTAATTCACAAATATATGACGAAAAATTATCTGACATTTCTTTTCGTTTTTGCCTTAGGAGCAGATTGTAAATTTGGTTCGCCTGTGTGTATACCTAACATGTATATACATAGACGTACCTCTGTCCATACTCGACCGCTTTTAGATGCAATCTTCTTGGCCTCGGCCCCGGTAGCCGCTTAAATAATAGATTTTACGACGTCGTGACCAAAATGGCCACGTAACATAACTTTAGAGGATTGCTGTAAATTGTGCCGCGAGTACATGTCGCGCGCCGAAGTTCACGTAATTTCGGGTCTCGTGCTTCTCGCATTCTCCCACAAAAGCATATTCGTGCGCAAGTCGTTATGCTTGGAGCACGTAATTGGAATAACGTAAGTGACGTTATCAACGCCGATCACAAGCCTACAAGGCGCCGGGAATATCCACCTGATGTACCATTATCACTTCCGTTATTAAAGTGAATTAAGATACTTTTAAAGCGATGAACTTTTTTATGTATTTCTTTGGCGCAACACACCACGGTCTACCGCCTTTTTACAGTTTTGTTATTCTATCTATTTTTTATACTTTGCAGATCAAAATCTAGCGATTAAAACAAAATGGGGGTCATTGTGTACCCGGGGATCACGACTATTACAATAATAAAGAAAGATGCACCGCATGAAAGACTCAAGCATTTAACGCTAGAACTACCGACCAGTCAAAATGACTGTCTTTAGATTTTTATTTAAACCTTACTCAAATTTATGATATTGCATTTCAGAAATTTTTAATGACTTTTTTGCAATATATAAAGAATTAAGTTTATCAATTTGTCCTTAAAAATTTATAAAATGCAAAGCCATTAAATTTGAATAATTTTTAAATGAAAAGTCACTTGTCATTTTGACTGCTTTGGTAGTTCTAGTGTTAAATATGAAATTTCGCATTTACAACGTAACTTTACAAATCATTACGCACGACAAAAACGAAGAGGTAAGCGCGCCTTAACGACGCAGTTGTGAGAGAGCGTGGCTTATTAATTTTTTGAAAGAGGACCATCACGCTGCAGCCTCTCTCTCTCTCTCTCTCATTGGAACGACACGCGAGAGCGACGCTATGGAGATAGAAGGAGCGGCTCTTGGCAGATGGTACCCGAGGGGATATCCTTGCCCAGGATATCAAGGGTTACCCACCACCGGGGACAGCGAGGTAACGCGCGCGCAAGTAAAGGGTAACTGATTCTAATCACACGCTCTCGGTGCGCGCCGTATACTCTACTACAGTGGGCTATGATGAATGGCCGGAGTGCACCATGACTACCGAATGCGTGCGGCCAATGTGGCCCACGATATTAATATCTACATGATTGATCTGCATCGTGCAACTTCGCACAAGTGCCAAATGTGTCCGAGCTTTGACTGTATAACTATAGACTGCCAAGTATCCTCACGTTTCCTATATTACTGTTATGAAATTAAGCTTTTATAAACTTTTAACGGACGCGGCAGTAATGTTTTTTCAATTCGCACGCGTTGTTGTGTTACAGTAGTTTTTTTAAGAAGTTAGTAGTAATTTTTCCAAGAAAACTGGAGATCGGATTTGCCGCTTCTTTCGTAATAAGTTGAACATATTTTATCGTGTAATATCTGATAACATAAGACTGTTAATTTTTTGAACAAAGATCTGGAAGAAGCTGCCAGCAATGTATTTTCGTCATTTTCGATTTGCTCGTGTCGTTGCGATAGTGGTTTTTTTTAATAATAAACAAAGACGTTCCAGACACTTCTTTTTTTGTCACAAAGTGAACATTTTTATTGAGTGAATGTAAAAATTTTAATTAATTAAATATAAAAGTGTTGAAGATTTTGTGATAGAAAAAGTAAAACTCTCGTCTAGGAGAAGCTTCTTTAATACTTTCTCTTTCACATATCATGAAGATTACTCTTATGAGTAACAATCAAAAAGTTTTATCATTGTTTATTAAAAAAATGTTAACAAAAAAGTCATAACTAAACCGACATGTGTATATTTTAAACATAACATATAATGTGTTATACACAAATATTCAGCATTTAGCAACAGAGCTTACTGTTTTGTTTTTGTTTCTTTGGTCGTATGTGCTATTGCTGGAACAGTGTGTTATGTAGTTCTGTCAGACGGTTAGATAATTTGAAAGAGAATTTGTGAACTTCCAACATGCGTTTGCACGAATTTCTGAATATCACAATCACACAAAAGTTTGATTCTTTTAAAAGCTATTTTTTCTCTTTTTATGTTCTTTTTATTGGTACATACTATTGTACACTTATGAGCGGAGAAGAGAGGCTCCGCTCTTCTTCCTGCATCTCTTTCCCGAAATCTAACCTAACCTAACCCAATCTATATATAATATGTCATTGTCATTACAATAGTAGCGTACAACGAGCAATGTGCATTGTGACAATTAATAATATTGTAGTAAAATAAATTGGATTAGGTTTTTTCGGGAAAAAGATAGAGAAAAAGATACGGAGTCTCTTTTCCGCCCACATGTGTACGTTACAATAGTGTATGATACAAACAAAATATTTCTTTTTAGTGTCAGAAAACAAGGGTTTATTTATGAAACTTCTTGTGTTAATACCTTTTTAATAAACAATGAGCGACGACTAAAACCTTTCAAGTGTTACTCAGGAGGATGATCTTCGTAATATATGTGAAACAGCAGGTTATTGGAGAAGCCTCTCCCTAAAACAGGAATTTTATTATAGAAAACCTAGACAAAGTAATTTTAGTAAAAATGATTTTATTCTATCAAATAATTTCCATTGTTTTCTATTATCTTTTGCCGTTGGTAGAATAAATAAATTATTTTTAATAAAATTACTTGGCTCTCACATTTTTCTATTACAAAATCCATAAAACCTTTTGTACTTATTCAATATGTTTCATTTTTCTGCTACTTAAACGACAAAGACGCTATTAATCTTTATTACAACATGAAAATATTTTCTAGCAATGATACAGTCAAAACGCCCGAACGTACTTATAATATGAAACTGTCTGGAAGCGCATGCGTGGTGATACATTCTTACATTCTACATTCCCTTTTCCTTAATCTCTGTATCAAAAGCGAGTATTTATTATTATTTAAATAGATACGTACGTATACATGTTTAATATGTTATACATATCATTTACTGCAAGTTACATGGAAAGAGAGAGAGAGAGAGTAAATTAAAAATAGCTTTAGCAGTGCACATAATATGAATAGAAAAAATAAAAAAAAGAAAGAGAAAGAAAGAAATTTGAAAAAATGGTAAATATACAGCCAAACCTTTGATCGCAGTTACTTCCATTTTGCGATATAACGTATTAAATAACAACAAGTATGATAAAAAGAACTTTGAGAGTATATATTTTTTTTATTTTCAAGCTTGCAACCGGCAACTCAATGTCAATATTATTTACGCCAGCAGTTTCGATCATTATATCGCGAGTTTTCAGCGATTTTCATAGAAAGCAGCTTAAAAAATCGCGGCGTGTCTGGTTTACGCCTGTGTTTATAGTAGCGGCACGCCAACTCGCGGTATCCGATTCAATTTAGATAGCGATCTCGATCGCCGCACGCGCAATAAAAATACGTGGCTCGACTGTAGTCGTGAATTATGGAAGCGCCGTATTAAAATCGTTTGCAATTTTGTATCTGATTGCGACGCCCGCGCGCACGCCGCGACACGCTGTATAAGCCATTCCGGGTTTTCCGTTCCGCGCGCATAATAAATTTTTTTCGCGAGAAAATGAACGTTTGATCCAAAAACGGTCGTTGGCTAAAACGCCGTAATTGGGCGGAAAAAAAGAGAAATGAAAATTTCACATGCATACGCGACATACGAAATTTCGATAATCGGCACATTTCGTATAAGTTATCTCCCGTAGCGTTAAAATATCCAATATAAAAATGCAAAGAATACATTATTATTAAATAGATAAAGTTGTGCAATTATTCTCGATGTGCGTAATAAATAGTAGAACTTGTACGCTCCTTTATACTACTTCATATTTTTCAAGATATAAATTTCTTATGAAATTATTGTCATATTATGAAATGCATCGCATCGAGTTCGATGCAAACACGGAATTCAAAGATTTTCAGATCGTGCAGGAAATTGCTGACAACGAATTACTATCAATCCGAAGATCTTTCGCGTCTACATGAAAGAAGACAACGAGAGAATGTCTATTTCTTTTCAACGCGTGAGACAATTTTGCCGTAGATAAGAATCGAGGGCGAAATCTTCCCTCACGGGCCCCGTCATTTACCATGATCGAGGGAGGAGGGAAGATGATTCTGAGATATCGTCGACATAAAACCTTTAAGGTTCAAATTTGCATGTTACAACCTGTATACTCCGCTTTCTTGATCCTCTTCTCCCCCTTTGTCGTAGACTCTCGCGACTGTTCGCCCCCTGCCATCGCGAAATGCCAAATCCAAAAGCTCAGCCTTATCCCTGCTATTTTGAATGTAAGATTCTATCGCAAGCTCTCTCTCTCTCTCTCTTTCTCTCTTTCTCTCTTGCGCGCACGCGTTTTTCGCACACACGCGTAATCTCGCCCCATCCGAGGGCATCCGGGATTTCAGCAGGCAACCCCCGCGATCCTCTCTCGGGCAGTGTCACTGCCTTTGTGAGGACAGACTCTGGTCATTTCGAGAATCTCACACTTAAGTCGTCTTGTTTATGGCCGCGATCTTCTTCGCCATTGATATCGGCACATTACTTCGGTGTTTTTTTTAACTATTGTCAATCCCAAAATTTGATCTTGATCTTTAAATAACAGTTTCCCGACCGAAAGAAATACGTCCGTTGTCACGGTGTGTACGCAATGTAAAAAAAAATCATAATTTAAATTCAAAATCATAATGGTCGGTATCGTCATGCATTTGAATTTCTTTTTGAACAATTTTTGCCAAAAATTCCACGTTTGCTGTATCTGTATAAAAACGCGCATCTGTAGTAAAGATCTTGTGCTCTTAAACTTGAAAGAATCATTTGTCAAAAACGAAGGAAGAAGCGCTTCTTTAATCACGATCGTTCCAAGGCGTTTATACTAACGAAAGAAGCGAGCACTCTCAATTAATTGAACTTGCGGGACACGTCGCAGCCGACGACGACGATGACAACGGTTGATCGCGTTAAGTGAGTGCCGTACTAATTGAGATCTGTGAGTCGATACTGGCTCGCAGGCGTGCATAAGCGCCTGTGCCAAACAATAACTATTTGCATTTGAGGCCATCCCTTCTGTTTGCGTAGCAAGCGATGGCGAGATGGTTGAAAATGAAGCACATGCTCCGACGGGACGATACTGGCAGTGACTGAAGTCGAGGAGGAATAAGAGTAGGGAGAGGGATATATAACTCTTGTGCACGCGGCTCCGATATCGGGAAGAGGACTTAAATTAAAGGACGTCGCGTCGTTGGTGCTCTGCCTACGCGCAAGCAAACTCTCCGGAGAACGTTATTTGCTTACACCTCGGTAAATTGAACCCTTATCCTACACACATCCATCGTCGCGATCGAGTAGTACGCATACGCACCCACTTTTGATCATCACGACAAACGTCTTCCGTTTCGTCACCGTGTGTCTGACGTCTCGGTAATTAATAACGTTCCAACGAATTGCAAAGAAATCGCGTGCTAACTGCTAACAAAAACTAGCAAAATGTAGCGTAAGAAACTGAAATAACGTATTTTCAATGTCTACTTTTTATTAAATATGTTTTTGAGTAATTTCTTTATAAAATATCTTCTATATATTTTTTCTATATATTCTTTCGTTTTTGAAAGAACAAAAAACAAGAAAATATTCACAATCTATTTATTTAATGTATTTTTTATGTTCTTTATGATGTTTCTTGTTGCTTCAGATGCAAAGTCTTCACCAGTTATGTTGGGAAGACAAATATTTTGTGCAATCAATTTATCAATGACGGTAACACATATCGCGAGAGACATATGTATTTCATCATTTAGTAAATATATCTATTGATGAAACTGCACACTTTCACAGATTGACGTTACGGCACTAAGAGAATTTATTCAATTCTTCGATACACACACGCGATAAAGAAATAAAAAAGATCTTCGACGTTTTCACACAAATAAAAACATTAATATTCATGTAATTACACTGTTACATAATTTTTCATGCGGGTCGTCACCGTTCTAAAGACTTAGAGAGCTATTTGTGCTTTTCTCAAGATTAAGTATCTATTCAAATTGTTTTTGCTTAGTATGAGAGATCACGAGAGTTCATATATCACCAGAAATAAGTTTCAAAGGACTTTCAAAAAACTTTTAAAAGTTGACAATGTGAATAAAAAATTGACAGCATTTGTCCAATCTTTGTGTCGCGTAATATTTACTTGCATGATGATCGGAGATATTACGCGCATTAATTACCGAAAATTTTGCAAAGAAATGGCAAGCTATTGCGAAAAGACGCATATATAATCGTAAAATAGCTAAGAAGATATAATATATTGTGCGGATATTATTGCTAAACATATTTTTTTTTATATTAATAAAATGTGTAAAAGAGATAGTTTAATCTACTAAAAAACTTTATCTATCTAATCTATCTAATTTAATCGATAAGTAGAAAATTTGTATAACCATTCGCGTATTCGCATTAAGTTGGAAGCTAAGGGGAGAAAGCTCTAAAAGGTTTCCTGTGATAAATATTCTTTAGCGGTTTTATCGATTCACGAAAGCTGGGAATGACGGATGACTCGGCGCGCGACTCCCGAGGACAAATATTTTATGTTTTCTGCGCACACGATATCTGTCGCGCGTTATTTATCTCGAATGTGTATTATTGTTGTTTATTATCTACCGCTCGGTACATTTAACCTGCGTCATTTCTTACCACGGCACACAATGCCGGCAGTGAAATCTTCGAATAATGCCGCGGAATTTCCGGCCGCCTGAAATTTCAACTTACGATGGACGAAAGTCGCCTCTGCGTGTCTTTTCTCTAGTCCTCCTTCTCCCTGTCGCGCAAACTCTCGTATGTCTCTGCGTCGTTTGTCATCGAGATCATAGAAAGAAGTTTCATCCCGAGAGAAAGGAAATAAAAAAATATCTCGACAGATAACTCTCAAAGGCATATACGAAAGAGTATGAAGGAGAGCTGTTGCTCTTTATCTCGATCGTTTATATAAAATAACAACAACAACAAAAACAACAACGACAATAATAATAATAATAAAGACACAACTTATGATAAGCAAGTAATTTATCTTAATAGCACACAAAATTATATAAAACTGTTTACCATTGTCTAAGAACTGAAAAGAAAGTTACAATAATCTTTATGTAAATCCGATCAAATTTCGAGTTTATATTTGTAAAGATTTCAAGTATGTTCCCGTATTGTTGAAAACAACGTGTGCCCACGCATGTTTCGTTCTATAAAACAGTGTGCTTGATCAAACGATATAACTTCTTCCGTGCTTTTGTTGCATCATATAATGTCATACCGGCAATCCAAATGTGTTAATTCACATAGGGGGCGGCCGTACATGGCACATTGTGAGGTCGCGAACGCCGGGACAGCGGTCTCCCTAATTTCGAACGTGACGCATTTCGATACGATAACTTCTTCATTAGCGTTCCCACGTGATTCGCGTCGGAGCAAATGTGCGTTGGGAAAACAAAAGAGTGAGTAGACAACGAGCGATCGAGGATAAACTTTTGTCCGGTTACATTTCCGGAAACGCGGCGATGACTGTTAATGTGCGCGATAATAGATCGAGCATGCAATTGCGACGAGCAGGTGTAAAATCACGTTGGAACTCATCCAGCAGATGGTCAAAAATCACGACGCGTGATTACGCCACGTTACCTGACTTTGTCAGTCCGAGAGGGGGCAAATCGGCGTTCATTCAATATGAAGGGGACTGAGATTCGACTGACATATGTAAAGCACATAGAGTTTATGCATGAAAAACAATATGATTGCTAGGCGAAGTTGCTGTTAATGAGTAATTTCTACCAAATTCGTCTCAATCAGATTCTTCGTGCTGCTAACTGCGTTTTATTAAAATCGACATATGATGACAGTCGATTTCGATACAGTATTATGATGCATTCTTAAATAAACGTAAAATTAAATTTCATTAAAAGATAATTTTTGAACATTTTTGTTAAGAAAAAAAGCATAAAACTGAAACTAATTTTTATGGTCCTTTATTTTATTAAAATTTATCTTGTAATTTTGTGTTGTATTCTTTTATAAAAAAATTTCTTCTCGTCTTTTGTAGAGCGCAATTTCCAAAAATTACGCGATTCCGTTTGTGACGCGATTTATCTCGGCGACGTAGAATATTATCGGGCGAATAATCAAGCGGCTGCTCTCTCGACGAGGTGAACGTCGCGAAAGAAGCATGGCAGGTGTCTGCAGTTGCCCATCCAATCGGACGAATCTCGAATGGCATCTGCGGGGACCACAAATTCCCAACATGACAATCGTCGCGTCCGTCAACGAGCAGGGAATAAAAAGAACCGCAATGCACACAGGAGGGTCCGGAACGCGCGAGCGCGGGGGTGGGCGAGACTACCAAACCATCCTACGGGACGAGCGGCAAATCGACACTGGGTGTTTTAAAACGAGTGCTATCGATAATCGAAATCGCTCGGGGGTTGTGGTTGCCCGAGGCTTTAGGGTAAATCTCGCACCACATTCGCTCCCTCGGCTCCTCTTTTTCGTTTGTCTTCTCTCTCTCTCTTTCTCGTCTTTTCATCTCTACTCTTTTGCCTCTTCCCCTGGTAATATTCTTTCTCTCACTTTCGTAATCCCGTCTTCCTCTTGTCCTCTCGTCTGTACGTCATCAATGTGACACACACATGCAGACACTTTTGCCATCTCGACTTGGCTTGTTTCACAAATCGCTCTTTCAGCCTTCTTCCACTATCGAGGGTGACCAACCGCGAACATTCTGATACCTAAAGCTACCGCACTGCGGCCTACTCCCCAACTTGGAACTTGCTTCTTTCTACCTCTCGCTCTCAATACTCCTTGCGGGAAACGAGATTAAAAAACGACCGCGATGGTGGTTGGCTCCACAAGTACCGTTTAGAACGCGAGATCGTCATCGGCGTGCGTTTTGTGTGTCCGAATCTCTTTGACTTCTCCCCTTTCTTTTTTTCCTCGGACATGTAACACACGATCTCTCTCTCTCGCGAGTGTAAAGGAATTAATCAATTGAAAACCTAGACGATGTATTAAACTTATGGAATTAGATCTTAAATGTCTATATCATTAACATATAGTACATTATATGAATTGCAACATACATATATACATACACACGTAGTTTTAATTCTCTAACAAAAACGTCTTATATAATAAAATATGTGGGCACTTCTAAATGACCTCTGCTCTTGATCTTTACACGGATTTGCGATTTTTCACGCAAAGCAAATAAGGGAATTTAATGACATCATTCTCTGTTATTTAGTGTAAAATACTTCAGAAATATTAATTACAATCAATTCTTTTATCATAAAGCAAAAAGTTCCTCAAAATGTTGCTCCGCTTTTTTTCATGATTGTTTGAAATGCATAGAAAATGAATGCGTAAAAACGAGACAACACATAAATAATTTCACGAACTTTCTGTTTAAAGATAAATCATTGCGACGATAATAACCATGATGTAATGATGACAGCGGAATATCTCATAATTCTCGCCTTACGCGCGATTGACCGCGCCTTACCCGATTTGATAGAGTTACCTTTTAGGAAGAGAGAGAGAGAGAGAGAGAGAGAGAGAGAGAGAGAGAGAGAGAGAGACAGAAAGAGAACCGTACACGCAAGTGACTGTTTTGAGTAGAGTCATAGAGAGAGAGAGAGAGAGAGAATATCTTTGTTCGAGAAAGACACCGCAATCATTTCCAACCAAAATTTTGTCGCTTTTCTCGTAACGGCCAGTAATGCTTCTTTCCTCCGACGAAAGGTGAACCAATAACAGCGTGATTTTTTGTCAATGGAATCTTCTCAAACGAATCTACGTATGTACATGCCATCATGCATACGTAATTATTGAATGAATGACAAGATGCTAAAAAATCTTTTACTTGTCAAAGTCCCTCCATGCGAGTAGATAACGTTGAGTGACTACAAGAGTTCTTTTACATATGTAAAATACTTAACTTTGTGATAAATAGAAATAAAAATTTTTTATTGTATTATAAGAACAAATGCTTATTCTATAAAAAATTTTTTGCCAGACGTTTCTAAATAATTTTCAATATAAATAAGAGAGGCTATAAGAATTTCTAAGTAAAAACACTTGTAATCGTTTGACGTGAAGAAAGTTTTTTATAGAACTAATAATGTTGCGAATTTTTTATCATGAAGCAACATCATTATATATTTAAAAAAGTATAAGAAACAGATTGATTGAGTAAATTAAATTAAATTAAATCAAAGTTATAGGATATTGTGCAATGTCCATGCAGTGACGTGTAATCATACGATCGACACCACGCCAAAATCATGTAATCGCATGTGGACTTCGACGCGGTCACTCTTCGAGCACGTCATTCCCGTAACGGCGTAACGTAAGGACTTCGACGTTCCGTTATATCGGGCGACAGGCCCGTCGAGAGATAAGGCGCGTGACGAGTCGTCTCCGGTATATGGGGTGGGTTGCGACGAGATCAGACTCCGTGTCTCCGGGGGTCGATCGCTCATCTCGAGGATAGGCGCTTGTTCGCAGCGGTCCGACTCGCCCCCCTTATAATCTTCGCTATTCTCCGCCAACTATCTTACATCGATCATCCGGCGGGGTTCTATTAAATTTTTCATTGGCCCCGCAATATACCGCGGCGACCTCGTGGAGACAGGTTTCGCGGCCACGATCGTCCCCTATGCGTCATTTGAAACGATCGGACGTTGACGCAAATAGATCCGAATGAGAAAACACGCAAGCAAATATCTGCGTAGGTTAGGTTAGGTTATATTTCGCGAAAAAACCTGTAAATATCGATGATAAAATATTTAAAATTTGATATCGGATCTTCTATGTTCTATGTAATGAAAATGAAGTTTAAGCTTTCTATATCTATTTCTTTTTTTTGTCATTTTTAAATAAAAATATACACACAATGTCATTAGAAACAATTGAAATAGAAAAGTAACTTTTTTAATTAAAATTCTAGACAATACAATTTTCTCTAATAT
>NW_018020993.1:20959-30826 GCF_002006095.1 Pseudomyrmex gracilis | reverse complement strand
TTTTCTTTTGTAAAATTTTTTATATATAAATTAAGTTAGTATGTGGCGTGTTACGCGATTCATAGATTATATTACAGTTTAAACCTGATAAGTACAAGTTAATTTTAGAACTTTGTACTCTCATAGCGTTCGATCTCACAACCCGTGTCCACGTATGAATATATTACAAGATAGTTCACAGAGAGAGTTACTACGTAACCTCACACTAACTTTTCAGTACGTGCTCTTGTAACTATCAGAAATTGAAATATCGCACCTGATATAACTTCAAATTACCCAACTAACGGTTAATTTCCGCCTGGCTGAAGTATACCAGTTCGCAATTGATTTTAAACTTTAATTGCACTTTACATTTACATATGTACATTCGTAAAAAACACTTCCCCTAAAAAATGAGAGAGAAAATAGAATTTCTCTTCTTGACAATCCTTGAAACGATCACACGTATGAGAATTAATACTATATTTACCTGTAACACGGAAAGAAGTATCGGTATAAGAATAAGAAAATCGGGAACTCGGCGAAAGAATGACGGAGTTGTCAAGTGGAATCAGATTTCACGGAAAAGAAAAGCCGTCGGGAAAGGAGGAGAGATCTCAAAAGAGCGCGTCGGAGAAGTTGGAGCAAAAGTAGAAGAGCATTTTATGAAAATTACCTTCAAATAAAAAAGTTAAACAGATAAAAACTAATGTATGCGGGTGGCGGCACGGGTGGTTCGCTGCGGCGCTATTTACATAGCAGGGCGCGGAGACGACGTATAAAGCGGAGAGGGAACGAGACTCCTTAGAATATATCGACGTCGCCTTTATGTAGAGTACATAAAATTGCTTTTACCTTCTATTAACAATTCATATTTCTTGCGCAAAAGTCGCTCGCGATAAAAAGTTATTGGCGTGGAGATTTTCGCGGTTCTCCTCCTCCTCCCCTCTCTCTCTCTCTCTCTCTCTCTCTCTCTCTGTATACACGTTGCCGACAAGAAGGAAGCGTACGATTATAGACCGTTAAACCGCAGCTCGCGAGAAAGTTCTACGAGACGCGGCCGTAGCTGTCGCAATCGCGATAATGCTGAGGAATCTCTTTAATTGAACGACTCGATCCTTCGCGGAAACTGTTAAGCCTCTTTTTTCTTTCATGGCCGCGTATTTACACTGGACGTTTATTATCGCGCACGCATTATACCGTAAAATTAGACAGAGTAACTCCGGGATTTAAGCCGCGCCGGGTTTTATGTCGCATAGATAAAAAAAAAATAGGAAAAGTGAGGATAATTTGCGTACAACTACTTGTTACGTGCCCTTATGTTATATTAGTATTGTGTTGTGATTTTATCTGTTTATATACATTGTTATTATTAACAAAACTATCGTCAGTTTATTCGATTCGTCAACGTGATAAGTAGCGCAATCATATTTTACAAATATATAAAATGATTACTATAAGGTTTATAAAAAGTTTAGCGATTATTTTGCCATATACATATAAGTGTTGCGATATAGAAGGGTCATAAATAGAGTATAGCAAATTACAACCACGTCGCTCTTGTATCCTTTATTCAGCTAACCTGTCTTGTACATATATCCTACCAGTTTGGAATATTTGAAATTTTACGTATGGGATATATGCCTCGTACTGCAGCGCTTGCGTCTGCGCAGACATGCGCAGTATTAAACTTTTATCCAGCAAACTAATTTTAGCATTCTCCTTACATATTTTTGCCACTGTTGCCTATTATTTATTACTAATACGTAATGTTAATGCATAATATTCATGTATTTTATATAAGTAAATACTAGAAAATGTTAATGAAAAAAACGAAGTGTTGTAGTTTAAGATTAAAAAATAACCTACCTCAATGGCAAAATCCCACATAGCATCGTTAGTAGCACAAACGTTTCTGCAACGGGTTTTCCAAAACTTAGCAACGTTTCGTTAAACGTTACTACGACGTTTTAGAAACGTTTAACGAAACGTTGCTAAGTTTTGGAAAACCCGTTGCAGAAACGTTTGTGCTACTAACGATGCTATGTGGGATTGCAAGGTTTTTTTACCTTTTTTTTAAAATATAAAAATTAATAGAAATTTTGTATTTATAATTTTTTTTAAAGACAGTCATAGACGTATACATTTTATATGTCTATAAAGACGGTATAGAGTTTTTATTGGTATAGTTCATTTGTCTTTAATTGTAAATACTATTTGATAAATTAAGTTTTCGATAGGTGCGGCTCACAGACCGGAGTTACTCTATATTTGAGAACAAGGTTGATTGTTTTGAACATTTTTTTTTCCTCTTATTTCGCAAATTTATAGGTAATAATAAGTAAATTGTAACTTACGTTTCTTTGTGAAAAAAATTATACTTTCAGAGAGAAAAAAGATTATATTTTAACTTACATTAATAATAATATTCCAGATACTTTGTATCATCTTTAAACTATATTTGCTACAAAACACATGTACGTGAAAACGTTCAAAATTGCGTAATTTTATCATATTTTTTTATTAAAAAAACCGCGTCACGATAGATCATGATGCATATTCGACTTTTTTTACGCGCAGTGATTTAACCAAATCACAACACAAAATCAGGAAGCGCCTCGTGCTCTCTCACCCTTGTTTCGTTGCGGGGCGCTTCCGGGGTGAGTTTTAAAAGCGCGGTAATTACTTCCGTCCGCTTTGTTCGCCGTGCTTAATATCCGGGGAAGACCCCGCGTCCAGGTGGCAGTCTCGAAAGTCGTCGCGAACTGTTGTTTCCGCCTCGTTGAATTATTGTGTCGTTTCGATTCCGCGCATCGCCAGGTGCAATGTCGACACGGTCACGGCTATCGGCGGTGAGAGGGAAATACACATGTGCATGTTTGCGGTGGAACTTCGACGAACTTCGCGGAAGATTACGATCGATCCTATTGCATGTCGCGATCGCAAAGAACGCGCGGTAAAACTCGAGCAGCGTAAATAATTCGGACAAAAACTTTTTACTTACTCGTTAATATATTTTTGCTTTTTTAGTTAGATGTAAGAATTGTTATAAAAAATTAATTAATTAATTTGTGTATTTATTAATTAATTCGTGTATAGTTGCCATTTTTAAGACGCACATATAGAAAATATATCACTTTTTTTAATAAAGTAAAGAAATTCGATTGTCATACACAGTTGGTACGTACGCAAGACAATATTGGCCGAAGAATACGTCAGATATCGACTTTTACAAGTACTTTATTAGGATAAATATTTTCTTTCTTTTTTTCTAATATAAATTTTCTAAAACCTATTTGCAAATTATATTACAAAAAATAAAAATACTAACAGAGAATATTTGGAGAATATTTGGACAAGCTGAGTCATAAAATAATGATATATGTATATATATATATTCAATTTTCATATTCAGTTTTTTCGGAGAATTAGATGGATAATTAAAAGATGACGAATTTTAAAGAAACCTTATTCCATATTTTTATAACTTGTGCAGCTGCAAAAGAAGATACGATCGGTATTTACACCGCCAGCTAAGAATTAACTTGCTCGCGCAGAATCTGGTGGCGGAGTCGAGTTGCGCTCGTAATCCGTCGAGCGTCGATAAATATTGAAAAAAAATAGCGGTTGTTGCGCGTATATATGTGTGTGTCGCTGGTGCGCGAAACGTGGTGAATGCGTCTGCGGTGAATATTCGCGCGACGACCGGCAAACGCTCGTGCGCGCGCGCACGACGGTAACGGTAGCTGTAACTTATCCGCTGAATAGAAGATGCAGTAAACGTTACGTACGTCCGTAAAGTATGTGACGTTATTGCGCGAATAAATCGCCAAGCGTGAGCGGAGGCGCACGAACTACGCAGACGATATTTTTAGATCCGTATAGCTGCGCGCTGAGGTTCTCTTACTTGCTCTTGTCATCGTGAAGTTTAATTATATTCCATACTTACGCGGGTTAATGTTAACTGCCGTATGTACCTGCCGCGCCATTTTCCAGTAACAAATAAAACTCGACTTTGCGTGAAGAGTTAAAGTTCCGCGTTACGTCTGGTCTTGACGAGAAAGACAGGATAATATTTCGCAATGCATGAGAATGAATATTGCGCTTGCCATGAGATGCGTATATGAAAAGCGTGTCCGCGGGATTCAAACTAAAAATAACGTAAAGGTTTTTTCTAAAACTAATTGTTTTAAATTTCAGTTTTAGGACGCGCCTTTTTTCTTTCCGTAGGATAGACGCATCGGATCCGCACCAACTCACACGACTGATAAAATATTAATCGCTACTTGCGACAAATAAAACAAAGAAACAAATTTTGTATTATTTTACATATGTATAAAGCATACGATAATTCAGTATAAATGATGAAGTGATACGGAGAAATATAATGTTAATAAATTCAACAACGTGAAATAATATATAAATCACAATTTTTCAATCTTTTTTCTCAGTAATATTGTCGCCGTTGAAAACTCAGTAAAACGCTACCGAGCACATACTCATAGCACATAGGAAAGAGATAGAATAAGATAGCTGAATGAAGGGTAGAATGGTTAGAGACGCTTTTGAGCTTACCACGGCTTGTAGATGCCCCTTGTGGGCTCCTCGTCTGCATTTAATATTGCCAAAGTACTCAGGCAAAAACCGATTAAATTATAAATTACTTCAAGAACAAATCTCATCGTGGCGTCATATATAACATATGTGGTTGTCCAGTTACGAATCGCAAGTTTTGTAGCATAAAAAATTAATATTTATTATTAATATTTATTTTATTGTAAACAATATAGAATAACAAATACCTTTTTAAATATAATATATTAAAGCCTTATATAAAAAAATTTATAAAGTTTACATTTATATATTACAAATAAAATCATTATCATTGTTGACAAGTTGCATTAATTACAAGAAATATAATATATGAAAAATATATTTAAAAAACAATAGTTTTTTTATAGTTTTTAAAATAATCCTTAAACAATGAATAAGTGGATAATCATTAAAACTGTCAACGTCAAAAGCAATATTATTTTAACCGATCTTGCGCATTTCCTTTCTGTTTTGTGAACGTGTTATATTCGCGAAATTATCACCGGGAACGAGACAAACAAAGATCGATGCATGGAAATCGCGCAACGAGTTATATTCACGGTCCGTTACTCTATAAATGTCGAAGAAGGCTAAAAGAGTTCATCTAATGTCAGGAAGGGTTAGCTACGCCGAGGCGCAAAGGAAATGTCAGGACCTTTTCCTCTCTTCGATCGCTCGCATAACTCGTTCAGATCGTTTCGGCCCACATATATAACATGGTCTTCAACGCACGTCTAGTCATCGATCGACGTGCGTTCTCTTAGCTTTACAAGTTGACGGACACAGCATTTAATATCTGGCAATGATAAATAAGCGAAGCCTTGAACAAAATGTTCAAGAGACACGATACGCGGCATATTCGCGCGTAAAATACATACCATAATAATGATAACAACAACAACAACAACAACAACAACAACAACAACAATAGTAATAATATATATACATATATATATATATATATATATATATATATACATATATATGTATATATACAGTGATGGTTATGAAAATAGAGCCATATATTATATATAATTAATAAACTACAGTTAGTTTTTTACCCGTCTGTCTTCACTCGCCAGTGTAATGTGAATCAGACAAAACTAAAATAAATCTAATGAGATCTGATGGAAGACATTATGTGAAAAAAGCATCAAATATGACAATGTTTCAATTCCTTCCGACAAAGCGATGCAAACCGACGGATTGCTAGTTTGCAATCCAGTTGTGAACGCTATCGTTTCTTTTATTCGCGTTCTCATATTTACATATATGCATCTATCTGTCCATAATCGCACGAGTACATACACGCACTGGGCATCGGATAGAAAGAGGATTGGAGGAGAGCGAGCGAGAGCGAAAGAAAACGAACTTCAGCCACACGTTCATTTTTCACGAGTATATAAATGCGAGTTATTAATACGCCGGTATTGTGCGGTACGGAGAAGGTAATTAGCGGCCAGTTCATCAGTCACTTGGCCGATCCCTCGAAGGAGAGATCTTTCTCAGACCTAAGCGAGAACGGTCTAAGTTCTCATCCTCCTCCTCAAGGTTGCAAGAAAGATTAGACGGCTAATGAAACTGCAGTTGATACGACAAAGCGAGCTAAGCGCGGATGAACGAAAAAGAGACGAACGCGAGAACGAACGTTAAAAGTGAGGGAGAAGAAAGAGATCATTCTTTGTTCCGATTAACGCGAGTTATATTTTGTGCCTTGACGCTTGAAAATTTTAATCATTAGTTTTAACCTTTCAAACTAGAAAGAAATGGAAAAGATGACATGTAAAAAAATACACGTGAAGAGAGATTAGAAAAGATTAACAATGATTTCAATAATAAAGAGTACTCGTTAAAAATTCAATTGTAAAAAAGGCGATTGTCATTTATTTAACACAGATCTCACTAAAGACTCAAAAAACGGACCAAAACGTCTAACATACACATTTTAAAACAAAGAAACCTATACACTACGAACCTATATATTGCTCGTATTTGCCTCTCTTACAATTGAATGATTTTAATATTTGACTAAAAACAGGATGAAAAAAGATGTAAGTAGAAAAATATTATTTTAAAAAAATCGATTTTACATAATGAAATTTAGAACAGTAGAATAGAATTTCGTTGGGAAACTCTTAAAAAACCGTAGATAGAAAAAATTATATTATATCTCAAGAAATAATTGTATCTCCAGACTCATTGTCTGAGTCAGAGGTTGACAAACGATATAGTAGATCTGGCGACACTTAGGATAAGCAGCGCGTCACGATAAGCAGCTTCTCCTCATCTCGATAAGCGACATGTATCTATCCTGCGCTTGGGAGAAGATATATTAATAGCAGTCGCGCTAGGAGCAGTTCTCATCAGTAACTAGCGCGCGGGGAAAAGGAGGAGTTCGGGTCCAGGTCGGCGTATTAGCTAATGTGTCGTCGCGATTACAGCATGCACCTGGAGTTGGTCGACCGCGCAATTGCAGGCGGCACGTCTACACGCCGCGCACGCGTTGATATATCCACATGCACGCGAGGTATCGCCCCGAAGACAGGAAGCGTTGATTGGCTGTCCGGAGGCGGTTGGAGCCGACTGCGTGACCTCTGACCCCACCCTCGTGGGGCGCGCGCACGTCTCCAACCCCAAGGAAGTAATTACCTTGCCACCCGCGCTCGATAACCGACGCTATCAGACAAACTCCGTTCTGACTAGACCGGCTGATGCGCGAGTCTTACAACACCACGCGTCCTCAACGTGCATTGCAAACAGATAACTCCGGAACAGATTGAAATATACAGTAAGAACTGTGCGGGTCGAATAATAGAATAATATAATATCTAAAATGTATACTTGTGTGTGTGTACGCAGATAAGTTTCTTTTAGAGTTCTAAAACTAAACAAAGATTAAACAGGATGCATTTTGAATGCAGAATCAGCTAGAAAATTCGAAAAAAAAATTTGAATATAAAAATGAATATAAAATACACAAAACTTTGTGAATACTAAGTACAAAAATTTTGTCTAATAAGCTAACTTCGGATTATTTTCTTGAACATTAAATTAAGCACAACCTTCTCTTGTTCGACAATGCGTGTAATTACGCATCTTCTTATCGACGGTAACCAAACTTTCTTACAACCTCTATCGGGCAAAATTAATGCTTTTACTTTAACGGAGACGAGATAATGAGACAATAGTGAAACATCCTTGTGTAAGTAAATATGTGCTCATTAAACAAGCAAATAATTGGAAGCGCAATCGATCCTCATCTCCGCGTTAACATTATTACAACTTGTTAATCATATTTATCAAGATAAGTTTTTTGTTATCGTAGTATTAGAAAAGTCAAAGAGAGTTTTTTAGTACACCCCGAAAAAACAAAAATAGAGGTGTAAAAACCAAAGAGACAATTGCTAATTCACGTTATTCCGTGTCTTGACATTAATTTATTTCTACTTCACTGTTTTTGATGGTTTGATTGTTCGAAGAGAACAGCCAGCCTGGTATATGTGTAACACATGTAACAGAAGTGATTTTGACGCTGACGCGAGTGATCGCGCTGAGATTGACGAGGGTGGTTTTCCGCGGCGTAAAGTGCAAGAAGAGAATCGCGCATAAGGTCAGACCGTAGGGTTACGCCAGACGAACTCTCATTGGCAGGCCAGTGCCAAGCAAGAATCGTGATTGGTCGAAGGTCGCGGGTCGCCTCACCTACTCTCATCCAACGTGACCTCCCACGCGAACTCGCGAGGTAGTAACCGCTACCCTTCCCTGGATTTGGGGGTTGCGCTGTTTCGCGCATTCTACCACACAAACCGTGCCAAACTCTCGGTTGAACGGACAAATTGCCTGTCGCATCCGATAGCGAGAAGAGACAACAATTAAAAGAAAACAAACTCACTGTGTATTCTTGCCACGCAAATTCATATAAAGTTTTTCAAGCACGCGGCTACTTTGTTTAAAAATTAAACGTGTCAATTGACAATCTCTATGTTGTAATTCTCAATTAATATACGCAATGTTTTTGAAAATCAATAAAAGAGAAACAAAAACTATACTATTGTTATTTCTCTCCCGTTTTTAATTTATCCTTTTAATACACGAGAATCAAGTGATCCATTCTGCAGTTGCGCGCAACCATGAATCGAAGGAAAGAAGGATGGAATGAAAAGTGAAGTTATAACGCCATTCATCAGGCAGAGGACATCCGGCAACCCATGGCAATTAACTTTCCAACCGCGAGGGCTTTTTTATCGTGCTGCGTATTATTATTAGACGAGCGGTCAACCCCACGAGAAAGGTGAATACGAGGGTGAAAATGTTACAACGCCGCAGATGCGGTAATCCAAATTTAGTGCGATATAAATACGGTAGATTAGAACGACTGTTTTATTATTATTATTATTATTATTACTATTGGTGCTATTATTGTTATTGTTGTTGTTTGTTACTATTATATATTTTTAGACATAATAATAACAATATAATTACATATAAATTAATATTCATAATACGTAAGGAAGTAGTTTTTCATATTGTTGATAAATTTATTTTTCACGCAACATGAAACTAGATACGAGAATATAGGTATATAAAAGACGCGAAAGCAAAAATATCAAGATGTGAAATAGTATGTGCGACATACATACTACCTAAAACTACTGTTGAAAATTATTGTTGCTTTTATTGCGTATACAATTATAAAGAGTAAGTGAAAACTGTTTAGTCTTTTCAATAGTACGTTAAATCGCGAATTAGTTCAACTATAAGATGATTCTGATAATTATCATCTCAAATTGAGTTGCACACTTCGAGATGCGATCAATAATTAATAGTCACGATATAATATTGTATATTAAAAACAAAATTTGTATATTGTATATTAAAAACAAAAAAAAACTATCGTATATAAATACAATTCTGTCAAACGTGAAACTCTTATTACAATAAATTAACATTGTGTTATATATGAGCATTCAACAATCGGCATTCTTTGCAGCATATATTCACGAATGATATTCACGCTGTGTAATTAAATTTGAAACGTTGAGGCTAATTATAATCGTCCTTCGTGCAAATACATCATTCATTATGATTTAGTAATAATGTTCCGGGCACGTAATAACGTCAGTATCTGTACAGTATTATTATTCGGTAGGATGTTATCGCCTGAAACGTATATAATGTAATTACTCTAACGCAATTAGGAACTCGCCGCATATTGGTCTGTTTCGTGTCTTTGAGCCTTCTTCCTCTCTCTCTCTCTCTCTCTCTCTCTCTCTCTCTCTCTCTCTCTCTCTCTCT
>NW_018020993.1:16794-20909 GCF_002006095.1 Pseudomyrmex gracilis | reverse complement strand
CTCTCTCTCTCTCTCTCTCTCTCTCTCTCTCTCTCTCTCTTTCTCTCTCTGTTTCTCTGTTTCTGTCTGTCTCTCTCTCCTTCTCTTTCTCTTTCTGTCTCTTGTAGACACAGATCTGATTAACGAATATTATAAGACAAATGTCAAAACAAAATTGATATCCGTTATTAGTTGCTATTAGTGAATCCAAACGCAATCGTTACTGATAAAAAATAGACTAAGCTTTTTAACATAAAATGGAAAAGAAGAGAACTATCTACCAATTATTACATCAAAGTTTTGAAAATTCAGAGACTTATAAATGTATATTTAAAATTTTATAAATATATGTTTGCAAATGTATGATTTTTTGCAACTAAAACTGTTAATAATACACAATAATTCAGAGAAAAAATACATTTGTATAAAATGTATATTTTTTATTTTTATTAGCAATTTACACATACACTGTTTGTTATAACTACATAAACAAATATGTTTTATTCTGCGAGTATTGTAAGAAAACTTGTTTTTTATAATTAAATGTTTAAAAGATTAATCCGATCAAGTCTAATTTTCGAAAATCTGCTAATAAAGTTGAAGATTGCTATAAATGATATTTCCTACTATAACTGTATAAATCAAAACAGATTGTCTCATTAAAGACATTGTTATAAAGCAATATTAAAAAAAAAAAAAATATTTAAAAAGAAAATAATTTTAATAGAAGAAAATATTTTTGAATTCTTTGATGTTAATTATCAAAACACAAACTTAGCATGAAAGTATTTCGTATAAAAGATCAAGCAGAAAAAGCTTGTGAATAAACATGAAGTAGTAACAAATTATGCGTTAAAAGCGGTACATAATCTTCGAGTAATCTTGTATCGTGTTTTCATTGTAGTAAATATACTTCAAATATATTTACTTTAATTTTACAATTCAGTAAATATTACAATTTAGTAAATATACTTTATTCAAAATCTTAGTAAATATATACTTTCAAATTCTCAAAATCAAGTGCACGTGTATAAGGATACATTTACAAGTAGAGTATTAGATGACGATTATTTTTTTCCTGCGCGAGTATTCTTTCCGGTTTTAAGGTTTCCGGCAAGTATATCTTTTCGTGACTCGTTACTGTCAAACCGCAAAACTGATATGAGAACACCGCTATTTCCGCTGCCAAAATGCAGTTCTTCGTAAAAAGTCGGAAGACGCACATCGAAGAAAACCGCAAAGTAAAGGTATATGTGTATTAACTTGTATATGAAGAAGACATCGATCGAGGTTTTACGGTCAGAATATTCTGAAAGTCGTACTACATTCGGAGATCCAAGGAAGAACAATAATGTCTGTGATATTAAACTCGTCAGAAAAATAAAACTTCAATAAAGACTTTTGCAACCAAACGGTACCAATTAATGTAGAAAATAATCTATTGAAAAGATAAAAAAGAACTTAAATCGCAAAGCTGGTATAAACAGAATAAAACAGAAAATACGACATAAAGTCTTAAGAGTCGCTTTTGCAGAATGTTGTGCAGAAATATATAGTATATATATATGTATACACATATATATATATGTATTCACGTGTAAATTATTACACGTGAGTTTTAGAATTGAAATTACAATTCTTAAATTCATATAGGATGCTATATTTGCATCACATATATGATGACCCCGAATACCCTCCTAACTAATTTTTAAAATATTGCGAAAAAAACTCCTCAGCCAGGAGTCGAACCTGGAATTTCCGGCTTTCCGGGCCGTCAATAATAAAACAGATTAAGAATAAAATTTATTTGATACATCAAATAAGAGAAATACTACTTGACGTAAGAGAATTTCAATCATCAAAATAATACAGATATAAAGACAATATTGTATCAACAAATAGTACGTATACATATCGATTATATATAATTTTTGCTCGTTTTTATATTGAATTTTTACAATGTTATTAAATCCTCGAGTAAACAAAGGAAAATAACCAATTGTTCTTGATTAAAGACAAAAAAAACTTATTCATCTATTGCTGATTTAAAGATGAGAAGTTCCTTACTGTAACAGGTATCTAACACAACAAAGCCATTCGCAAATCAATCCAATTGGACAGGCTCAAAAGCGAACAACGGCGGGCAAACACGAGCGATCGGTTATCGAAACGATTAAACGTATATCGTCGCTGCGTCCATCTATCCCCCGGCTCGTGCAAATATGCGCCGGCAAACTCGGAAACCGCGCGCTTCTCCAACAAGGAAATACCGGACCACGTCGGCGGTGGCCCTCGGCGTAGTTGAGCGTCCGTATGCACAACTGGCGCACTGCGTCTCGCACTCTCGTGGGAAATGCCGCCGATTATATTTGCATCACGGTCGCACGCAAGGTATACGCTAGAGTTCCCGGACGTATCCGTAGTAGAGTAGTCACGGATCCTCCTGTCAAACCTGGTCCTGTTTGCACCGGCACTCTAATTAATTATCCGTCGTCTCCGATAACGTAACATCAGGCGAAGAGGAGCGCTCTCTCTCTCTCTCTCTCTCTCTCTCTCTCTCTCTCTCTCTCTTTTTTCTCTTCCTCTCTTTCTTTCTGCGAATATCCGAGAGTATGACTGTCCTCGACCGACGACAGCGGAAAATTTTACACATGGGTCTGTTACTCTTGAAATGACTTGTTCCGAGGAAAGTTTTTTCGCTATTCCGCACTTGCAAACTGAAGAATTTTCGATTCGTTTTTTAAGTTTTGTTATTTTTAAAAATTTTTATTTGTAAACTATATTGAATGTGACGTTGACTACAGTAATGTACAAATGTATAATAAAAAAACAAACTTAACTTTTGTTTCAACAATTTGCCGTTCTTATTTTTCATCAGCAAACTGATCGTAAGAAATGACATGTTGACGTTCACTTATCAAACAAACAAACTTATTGAGCACTATTTGATAGCTGACGTAGAGAGCTTATAGAGGAAATCGCGCAGTTCCAAAGTTAAGAACACGCTTCTGTAAATAGGTGTACAATCTCATCGAGCCTTTTACATTGCACAAATATCCAGAGATCAATAATGGTTTTACGCATACAATTACTAGTATTTGAAATAATAAAATTATTAGTTTTTGACTTTGTAAAATTATTCGAGATATTTTTTTATCAATTATTCACCTGTGTCGTGTCTGAACCGGCTAAAAATTTGAATGAAGACTAGCGATATGTGCTAGAGAGTTTACTTCAATATAGACTAAAGACTTGTAAAACTGATGGGGAGTACAGGCTGAAGTACGCACTCGACAACGTAGAAGGCTAATAGAAGAAGTCACGCGGTGCTATTGTTAATGGACAATACTGCAGATGGTTAAAATGATTCCCCATTGCCCTGCCTTTGCTGTGCGCGAAACCACTTAACATGCTTTTGTGCGCTGACTGATTCCAATGTAAATTCCCGACTGATATAGCAAAGTGTTATCGCAAAGAATACATCAGCCAAATATAGTATTTAATTATATATTCAACAACAAATGTCAGAGAAAGTGCATTTATAAATACTTTAAATAATAAAATATTCCATATGTGTCCATTATCGCATCAATATAGAACTGAAATACATAAAATTTATCTAAAATAATGTTTCATAAAAAAAATACCTTTTAGTAAAGTCGAAAAATTTCTACTTAGTTTATTATAATTGATATACAGATATTCTTCGCAATACATTTACTATTTTAATAGCAGCATTTTTAGAATATAATTTATTTTGATTCTTAGTTCATTTTACAGTATTTGTGCGCGTGTAATTTATACATTTTTTTCTGTTTTCTTTATTTTTACTCAAATTCAAAATCTAAACACAAACAAAAAACTAAAGTTTTATCATGCATTGTATACCACTGTAGAGAAATTATAACACATAAGTATTCCTACAAAATTGTTTTCCACAAAATCTATAAAAGAAATGATGATCCGGATCAGAAAAAGCGTGTGTAAATACAAGGTCTGTAGAATAGAGAGGTTGTCTGGTAACTCTCAACCAATCAGAAAACATGGCGGGAGTGACGTCACTCAGCGTGCCCGTTTAAATTAATACGAGTTACATTGTTCTAATAGTACATGAAATATTCAACTTTTATGATGTG
>NW_018020993.1:0-15499 GCF_002006095.1 Pseudomyrmex gracilis | reverse complement strand
AATTGACGTATCACTAGCTTCATAGGTACACATCACGATCACACGAAATGCACATGGTGTTGGTTGGCACGCTGAGTGACGTAGCAATATGGCTGCCCCTCCCCCAATTCTTTGGTTGCCATTGGTTACCAGGCAACCTCTCTATTCTACAGACCTTGGTGTAAATAATCACCATCGATTCTATCGATCTTGATTGTTGCCATTTTTATCACGATGCTGATTGGATGTTTCTCGGTGACGTTTTTTGGATGCGCGTTTCTCGGTTCATGTCGTACATATGTATACTAGCTGTAATCGCAATGATAGATTGTGTTTATTGACAGAACAAAATAAAAATAATAGCGTATGCGTAGCGCGCGCCTGTGTTGTGCTAGTATACAGAATGTCCCACTTAACTTGAGCATCCTAAATATCTCGCTTATTTTTCACGATAGAAGGATGCTAAAAGGGGACATTATTCAGTTTGAGAAGACAAATACCGTAAAAAAACAAAAACTTTTCTCAAAGTCATATTTTTTAGGATTTCAAAGTCATTGTCATTTTTTATCTGCAAATACATATTTTTATCATCGCGATATGATAGCCAAGGTCAAGACGAATCTAACGACCTACAATACTATGACCTTCACGTAACCTTGAGTATGAAAACTTCACAAAAATTGTACAAAAAAAATAATTAGTGAAATGACTACAAGGAAATATTAACAATAGTAAATATATTTCAACAAGAGTTCTGAATAATGTTCATTAACTTCAATACATTTATGTAAACCTATGTAAACTAGATTATCATAAGAGAGAAACTATTTTCAAATCCTTTTTATTTGTACGTAATATCTCACAATTTTCGAATAAATCACAATGAATTTCTGAAATTCGTGCCGATCTCTGAATCATACTAATTTCTGAATTATAAACAAAAGAAGAATAATAAATGTAAATACGACTTCATAAGATATGTTGATATTGAGACAAGGAACGTGTTTACTAAGTAGTCGGCTTAATGCTAGTACCTACTAAAAACATAAAAATAATTTAAAAATAGTTCCTCTTTTATGATAATTCTAATCGTAAATAAAAAATCAAAACAGTTCTATGAGATGTATGAACTGAGCTTTCGATAATGAATGTCGTGTATTTTAAAATAATTAGTTAACGTTTTCTCTGACGTTTCTTCACGTCTCAACCAGAGTTCCGAGATCGTAATATATACATATGTATATACATTTATATATACGTGTTCACGTGTAAATCTTACACGTGAGTTTTTGAATTGAAATTTCAATTCTTAAATTCATATAGAATGCTATATTTGCATCTCATATATGATGTATATCTAATTTTAAAATATTGCGAAAAAAACTTCTCGGCTAGAATTTCCGGCTTTTCGTGCCGTTTAGAAACTTCTAGAGATCTAAGAAAGATTTTTTAAATAATTGTATAAATATTATATCCGAAAACGTTGCAAGTGTCGCAAAACGATTTTGCTGCATTACATTGTCAAAAATATTTAATTGTATAATTTTATGCATTAAAAAATTAAAATATTGTAAAATATTTATACTTTAAATTGGACTTTTTTCATTTTTGACAAATATTATTTACAAAATTTTAATCTGACAAAACTGTGTTGCATTATGGCGAATCATCTTAGTGCAATCGTTGCGAAATTTTTTGTCAATTCATGATGCCATTTTTGTGCAATATTTTCACAATTTGTCTATTAGAGTTAAAAAAGATACCTTGTTATCTATCAAAGCGGTTAGACACGTCCCTATCACAAAGTAACAAACACGCGAAAACATTCTGGTAAACTTTTGTATATGTACCAAATGATTGTCTAAAATTGCCATATATGGTTTTCGCAGGTATAGAAAGTATATAATTTATATGCATGTTTCTCTTATTTAACAGTTTAATTGCAGAATAACATTTTATTGTTCTCATAAAAAATACATTTATTTTTATTGTTTTGAGAAAAATATCAACAAACAGTATTATTAATATGTCATCACTAAAGTTCATCCGTTGTATCGAATATTTTTCTAGGTTTCTCTCTTTTTATGAAAGCTGTATTATATGTACATATCATCATGCATTGGAGGTTTCTTAATAACATTCGAAACATTAATAACATTCACTGTTTTTTAGAACAAATTATTATTTTTTTAGAGCAATACTAAAATGAAAAGACACATCACGTGTAATAGTTGCTTCGCAGAGTGCAGCGTTTATATAAGATGATGAATAATGTTAGAAAAGCAATGTTAAAATATTTGGTCAAACGTGGACTATGTTTGTATATTTTTTTGGCCCTATGTCTTTTGCAAATATTAATTTATATATGCTTCTTAGAAAAAGATTTGAAAAATGAAATTTAATTCAACATATTCAACAAATGACTTAAAGGTTTCTCGTAAATATTCCTCATAAGGATCACGATTATGTGTTTCAGTTGCTCTTGATATCTAGGCTGTGTTTGGGGAGCGCGCTTTTGTTACGAACGCACTTTGGCGATGTGTGAAGGTTTGTAGCGTTACCAAAATGTGATGTTGACATCATTGTTTTTACATTGCAACGTCATCACTCGCGCTAACTTGTGCTCAAGATTTCAAGACACGATATGCTAATAGCGCTTATAACGTTAAAATGTGTTCTTCGAACGTTGTGCAAATGTCATTTGCTCGATTTGAACAAATACTTATTATTTATTTATTTATTAAAATCAAAATCAAGAAGCTTTATCAAAATTGCGGCAATTTCACCCAAAATTGCAATCTGTTGCGATGCCAAATCAATATAGTTATTTTCATTTATGTTTGTCATGTTGCTCAACTCACAATACAACAAAAAGCTTTTAGTTCGCGGAGCTTGCAACTGTGAGCGCTACATGACTGAATTAGCGTTAGCGTCTTGTAACCGCGTTTTGTACCTAAACACAGTCCTAGAAATCTCTCTGTTTTGCAATCTGTTCATTTACAGTGAATCATGACTTTAATAGCTCCACCAGCTCCTGTCCTGCTAGTCTCGAACGCTTGTTTGGTGTCTTCGATCTTGTAATTGTGAGTGATTAATGGCTTTACATCTACTTTACCTGACGCGACAAGCTCTAGTGCATCCTTATAGCTGTGAATTCGAAAGAACAGCATGTCATATACATCTCTTCTATTTAATATCTAAAGCATTTGTTTGAGAAATTATTTAGTTAAAACTTACTCGTTTGCGTATCGAAAGACACCTCTGATATCAACTTCTCTGGTTATTGCATTGATCAGCGGAATCTGAATCTCCGGAGCAGTGTTCCCTACTACTACCATGACTCCACCAGACTTGGTCGCCTAACGGTGCAAAAATACAATTACAATCCAGATAGTTGCTCTTTATGTGTACTCAGAAGTATTTTTCAAAACTCACGAGGATCGCCAAACGAATTGAGGCTTGTGCACCGGAGGCATCGATCGTTTTGTTAGGTTCCTCGCCGAAAATTGTGTGAATGTCAACTACCATATCCTTTTCCGCTTTATCTCTTTGCACCAGATACGTATCATCGGCACCGAGTTTCTTTGCCATGTTCAGTCTACTTTCTACAATATCTGCGAGCAAAAATCACACTATTTGCAGGTTCTATGAATCGCAAAGTTTTGTTCAAATAAACATAAGTTACTTACAGAATTATTATTGTGCTATATTCTCAAAAAAAGAAGAGGAAAATATGTGTTATAAAAAAGTTAAATATTTTTTTTTTTAAGTAACGCGTTCTGTGCTTCTGTTGCATAATTCAAGAAAAATTAGAAAAACGATTAAAACGCGATGTGCAATAATACACGCGTGATCTCGACAGCACATATCTTCGTTTCGCAAGTAGCATCTCGTTAAATCACTCTGTAACACTCACGGTAGCTTATCTAATCATTGCGATACTGTCTTTGAGAACGCGTGTAAATATTTTCCTCTCTCTTACGTATAATAATTACGTAACTTTGATACCGCTTATCACTACATTTTATTATCAGTAATAAACAGATTGCGATGTAACCTATTTACTTCAAAAACTGACATTATCGAACGTAATCGCTACAGAATTTTCCCTATTTATGATACAGTATCTCTATCGCAACTTGTAACTGTGATAAAGAACTAATTAGAGTGCGGTCACATGATCGAAAAATCCAATCTTTGCAAATAAACAAGCTATTCGTCTCAATTTTTAATGCTTTTTCAGTCATATAGTACATAATTTTACAAAACTGATTTACTCTGATTGATTGTCTCTCCACCATAACTCGGTTTTTTATTCCGCTTTTATGGAATAAAAAAAGTTATGGAAAATCAACCAATTAGAGTAATTCTATTCCGTATAAAATTATATCTTATTAAAATTATATAATTCCCAGGTTACTAAAATCGAAACAGAATAGCTTGTTTATTTGCGATTGCGGTTAACTTCTTGTTATATTTTTTTCTGTTTTTTGGATTGCATGTGACTGCATCCTTTTTTACTTGGACGCGTTACAGATGTATAATATGATAGATTTAAACATCTTTTAAAATGTACCAGTAATAACTACTTTGTTGGCTCCCATGGCTTTAGCTACAAGTAATGTTACTAGACCGATCGGACCAGCTCCCAAGATTAACACCTTGGAGTCAATTCCGATTCCACCCCGTTTGCATGCGTGCACTGCAACAGACAAAGGTTCCAACAACGCTCCTTCCTCTAAGCTTACATGATCTGGCAACCTGTCCCAAAACAGTTGTGAATACAAAAATTATGTTCATTTTTCAGATGTGATATTACATTCAAACAGCACTATCTTCAATTACATACTATCTTTTGATATCAATTTATGAATATAAATCAATTAGAATATAATTAGAAAATGCAAGACAATTTGTACTTAAACTCACTTGAAGCAGAAATCAGCTGCGTGTTTATAAAACCGTCTCAAACTGCCGTGCACGGGAGGAGTTGCGCAGAATACTATGTCTTTACACAAGTTGTAACGTCCTTCTTTGCAGAACGAACACATTCTGCATGGCACACCAGGCTCGATGGCAACGCGATCACCGACCTGTAACACGAGAAATAAAAAATGCATACGTATCATATTTTATTAAAAGAAAAAGAGAATAAAATCGAAAACAATAAATTCTTTTCAATATATTATAGAAAAAAATTATATATATATATATGTATGTACATATAATTTTTTATATGTATATTTTTATGTATATTTTTTATACACCCTGTATATATATATATATATATATATATATATATATATATATACAAGGTGTATGAAATATATATATATACAAGATGTATAAAAAGTACTGGTGCCGCGAAAAATCTTGAAAACTAGGAATTTTACGACAAAGTGTTTCAGATAAAAGTTTTAGTATTTTAAAAAATCTATTTAGTCTTATCAGTTAGATCTATTTGATCTTATCAGTTTGACATTGCAAGATCAAGACAAGGTCACCTTGAAGTTTTTAAATAGAACATTCTAGTTTTTTATTTCAGATTCTTATAGCTTAATTCAAGAACTTTCCAAAACACTATAATAAAGTTTATTTTCATTAAGTACTTTTTGATTTATGAGGGTTGAATATTAAAGTATCGCCAGTATTAGCATTATCTATTGACGTTATCATTCATTTCGAATGTTGCTTTATCCAAACAAACTATGTTGAATAGGAAGGTAGTTTCTTTATCAATTTTCTGCATCATGAGCTCACAAAATTTGTTTCGATCAAAATNATCTTCGTAGAAAAAGTATCGGCGGTACTCTAATATTCGATCCTCATAATTCAAAAAGTACTTAAAGAAAATAAAAACTTTATTATAACGTTTTGGAAAGCTCTTGAATTAAGCTATAAGAATCTGCAATAAAAAAATAAAAAATTTCATTTAAAAAAATCGATGTGACCTTGACTTGACCTTGGCAGCGCCATCCAAGATCACACTGATACAATCAGTAAATAAATCCTTTTAAACTTTACAACTTTTATCTGAAACACTTTCGTAAAATGCCTACCCACACANACATCCATCCATCCAGACATNCATTAGACATCTATTAGATGTCGCATGGAGCTGTCGACGTCTAATAAGATGTCTAATGGAGTTTTTGTTCTGTGTGGGTAGTTTTCGAGATTTTTTGCAGTACCGGTACTTTTTATACACCCTGTATATATATATATACATACCTTCAAATTTTTGACGTTCTTCCCAAGTTTGGCAACAGTACCGGAAGACTCATGGCCTATGATCATCGGTTTCTTCACTATGAAGTCACCAATCCTCCCGTTAACGAGGTAATGAACATCCGATCCGCAAATTCCTACGCATCCCATCTCCAGAAGCACTTCTGTCAAAGAATATTTTAACCGTAAAATTAACTGCCATCATCCCCACTCTCTCTTACTAAAAATAATATATACACATATAAACAGAATTGTGTTTCTCTATTAAAATTTCATATAAACAATATAAAATTAACTCTTATCTTAATAGTTTAGTGGATTTTTTTTAAGTTCTTTTTTTCATTTTTTACAATTTTTACACGACTTCTTTATCATGTTATATCTAAAACAGCGTTGCATATTACTACTACAATGAATGTTGTCATGCATGTTAATGGTACTCAATGTAAATTGATTCAAAGTTCTGACGTTATACGACGTCAGGACTTTGAAATGTGAAAGATAGCTATCTTTCACATTTTCGAACAGATACAAAAATAAGACGCTTTTAACATATTATTTTATTCTTAATTTTAAATAATATTATATAAAAGTTATCGATTTATATTAGATTCTTATTTGTAAAATCATATCGATACGTGTACGGAATCGACTTTTATACAAGTTTCTTATCGTCAATGAGGCGATAAGTGCAAGAGTTTCACAAGGTGAAACTCTTTTCACTGTATTTTTTATTATTGACGATAAAAAAATATTATTTCCAAAAGATTCAATAAGAAACGAGCATTTTCTNTTACCATTGTCCTCCGGATCTTCGATACTCGTGTTCTCCTAGAAAAAAAGATTCCATATATTTATCTGATACTTATTAAATCTAATCGCAGAGTATGTATTTTGTTTATATAGAATCGATAGCTCTTTTTGAAAAGATTAACAAGTGTGAATAGACGCAAAATGAATTTTATTATCCAGTTCTAACTTTTTATTTTTTTTTTCATCTACTTGATAAATATCAAAAGATTACTAAATTAAAATAGTTCGTCACTGTAACATAAAAAAATATTTGCCATTGTCATTGTAACATAAAAAAATGATTGCGAATACTCGAACGATGCAAAGATGCGATCGATTTGCANGGCACTTATATGTGCTGCGCTTTTTCTACGTGTTACAGTTGGTTTAAAAGTCAGAGTTAATATATGACTGCATTTAGTAACAATAATTTGAACATTAAAAGCAACGATCTCAACTTTGACATTCCGTGTTATCAATTATCTCTTGGATTATATATTACACAAGAAAAAATATGATTGTTCTCTTAAAAAATATATAATACTGCAGTACTTTGTTTACAAAAAAATAAACTTTACGTAACATCCTAGCAAACACAGAATATAACTGCTATATAACATAGAAGTAACAGCGTGATATACGTAATATAACAGCTGTTATACTCTATTAACATCGATGTTATGTAACTTTGTTTTATAAATGTAATATAATTATGTTATATATCTATTATATTGCTTGTTATTAGCTGGTAATGACATTATAACTTTCATATAACATTTCTGTAACTATATAACGATTATATTACATTCTACTTACATGTTATATTCATATTATATAACTGCAATATACGATAAGTAAGAAATTACAACTAACATGGATGTTACATGCAACAATGATGTTATATTACTTGTTACATTTGTTTTATTACGACAATGTTGCTGTTATATATCTGTTTGCTGGGATTTGTTGTAAGTTGTAACTTATATTAATAATTCCTATTATATATAATATTAGAAATGATATTTTGTCAAAATTATTTTTTAAAGCACGATAACAAGTGAGGTAGTATTAAAACTCGCTTGAATAAATAGTTCATAATTTAATAGTTCAAAGAACAAAGATACACGGAGTTACAAAATCCCTGTGATATGGTCCCTGTGTTAATGTTATAACTTACATTTTAACGATCGGACTTTTACTTTAAACTTTCTATACAAGAACTTTAGATTTTTTTAGCTGTTATATACTTTGGCACTATTTTTTAAGATAAAAAATATAAGTATGTTCAGATATTAAAAAAGAAAGAGACAAAACTTTGATTCAAACAGTTCGATCGTAAATAATTGTAATTGTATTGAAGAAATTGTATTTTGATTTAATGACCTCTTGCAATTTTTCTCGTTTATAAATTAAAAGAATGAAATTTTTAACTTGAAAAGATTACAAGAGTGGTACATTTGAGCAAGCGCAGCAGCAACCAGGTCATACACTTCCATACTGACCAGACGCAAATCGTTAATTCCGTACAGTATCGCAGTAAGATTGTCCCGGGTCATGATTCTTCCTCAGTGAAATTCGGGGTTGACAAGCGATTTTTCAGCAGCTGTCGAGGAAGCTGCGGCTTCTGACTATTTTGACAAACACAGAGCGGACGACACAAGACTCAGTGTCTCACGAAGGAACTCGCACCGCTATATATACGCGCCGCGCTCAACTACAATGCGCTTCACGCGCTATCATCCGACCTTATTATCGCTAGCTAAGCTGTTCGGATTGCCACCGGCAGCGGCGGCAGCAAGCATCCCTCGGGACACAAATTTATCGAATTACTCGACTCGTTCATATTTCGCGATTGTGTTTGCTAACCGTTGCGTAATCGCGAAAGTATACACACATCGTTGCTTCGTCGAAACTAGCATAAATCGATCTGAGCCGTGATCAGTCGGTCACATGTTACGCTGTAACAACGTAGTTATGCGATTTAATTTACAAATGCGTTCGATAAAATAGAATGTAATATCGCTTGATTGTGTCTTCAGACTCTTTTTATACTTGTAGCTTTGAAATTGAACAGTTGTTTTCTAAACCAATACTTAAACTCATTTCTTGAAAAATGAAAGATATGCGATACACATCAGACCTTCATCTATTTAAACCTTTGACCTTCGCCTAAGAGATATATTATTCAAAACTATATGATGACTGATATTTCTCGTTTTGAAAGAAGAAATTGTAAATAGATTATATTATGTAAGAAGGAATGAAGAGATTCGAACAGAATATAGACTACCTATAACTCGGGGCGATGACACGTAGCCACAATTGTGAATCGAAAATACTGCATAAATGTTTAATTGGAATCTTGTAGTTGTGTGAACTGTTTTAAGAACAGCAATGATAATTAGTCTTGACATAAATGTTTGTAACTTTCCAATAGTACACACATACTTAGTATCTTATCTACATAACAAATTTTTTGTTATAAAGCAAGAATAAACAAAAGCTCCGCTCGTGCAAGTGTTATAACGATAATGAATGAAATTCATACGACACAAACACTTGCAATGAAATTAGATAACGCATAAATGATAGAAATTTCTAAATTTAAAAAACAAAAACATTTGCGATGCTGAATATTATATATTTGTATCAAACAAGAGTAACAAAATTTTATTTACATTATTTGTAAACATAGTATGCGTAATAAACAAAATTAAAAAGGAATATAACCTTTTTAATTTTTATATCGCACAGCCTTTTGGATACATAAATAGCATACGTATTCATTCATTTATCATCACCTCCTCCCCATATGCCTGATTCTTGGTACTCTATTATTGCCAATCGATTTTCTCTCCGTCTCCTTGTTATCGCAGCTGCTTCTCCCTTGACAAGTAATCTCATTGATCGATTTCGTCTATCGCGTTTGTCAAGTGCCACTTTCGTTCTCTTCTTTATCACATCCGGCGCGATTGTGGCAACTGTCGAAACACTCCGTATACTTTGCGTTTCATCACTGTTTAACGAACTTCCCATTACTGAACCTTCGCTGTCCTGTTTATGCTCATTTTGTGGATTATTTTGATTTTTCAAAGACGCTTTGCTCAACGCTGTCTTTTTCACTTCATCAAAACCTTCTTTCACTAAAGTTTCTACTTCAAGCTTTAAATCGTTGATCTGATGTTCCAAACTTTCGATATCATCATTACAGTCTTCATAAATTTCATTCTCGCTATCTTCATTTTCCTCTTCGTCATTTGCCTCAACAATACCAATTTCTTTCATAAGATCCTTTTCCATTTGCTTTGTTAGACCACTAGCTCTGACTTCAGCATCTATAAAATCCTCACGTCTAAAAACATTTTGGTTTAATTAGCAAAACCTCCAAGGATAGGATCGGTATGACCCAATCAAAGTTCAGTAGTGACACTCTACATGGTGAAAGATTATTACATGAGAAACATATGTCAAATTTTAACTTTGGCATATTGAAGATACTCAAGATATAAGCAAGCGAATACTGAGGATATAATCATAAATATGCATTTTACGTCACACTTCATCGATTTTCCATCATTTTTGTTGCGTTTTAGATATGTTGTAGGGAAAGTCATACTGAGTAATTCCCCACCAAAATTTTGCGAGACAGCTTTGGTTTAGAAGATATGACAATTTAAAGTTTCTGAATTTAAGGTAAAATTGCACGTTAGCTACTCCCTCTTCGATCTTTGTAAAACTTGATATCTTTATACATTTTTAGTCGCTGAAAACGAATGTGAAAGAATTTTTTGTCGGTTGGACATATTCAAGCCGCCATCTTGAAAAAACGTGTAAAAAAAGCGTTTTTCACAATTTATCCAGAATATGCAAGAAGGCAAAGCCCCCTGCCTACACTACAACATGAACATAAAAAACAAAAAAAAGTATTTTTATATTCGTATCGTAAATGTGTAGGCAGGAGGGCTTTACCTCCCTGCAGAAAAAGAGGCTTCGTCCCTTTTCCTGCATCCCTCCCCCTCCTAAATAATCGTGAAAAACGCTTTTTTTACGTTTTTTCAAGATGGCGGCTTGAATATGTTCGACCAACGAAAATTTCTTTCACATTCGTTTTCAGTGACTAAAAATACATAAAGATACCAAGTTTCACGAAGATGGAAGCGACAGTAGCTAATGTGCAACTTTACCAAATTCAGAAACTTTAAATTGTCATATCCCTTAAAGCAAAGCTGTCTTTCGTAAAATTTTGATAGAGAATTATTCAGTACAACCTGCCTACAACTAATCTATCTATCTATATCTAGAGTGCAACAAAACTGAGCAGAAAATCGATGAGACTACTTAAAATGCGTATTTACCTCTCAGTATTCATTCGCTCATATTTCCAGTATCTTCAATATGCCAAAGTTAAAACTTGACATATATGTTTCATCATGTACAGTGTTACAACTGAACTTTGGTTGGGCTGTCATACCATATCACTCCAAGCCAACTCCAAAACAAAATTAAAAACTGTATAATCTTTCCATTACTTACAATATATCTTTGAAAATTGGGTACAATTCACTCTCGTAGCCAAAACGCCTTTTGAAGAATTCACGAATGCAGTCAACATCTCTTTGAAAGTAAAATTCCGCATTTTGATGCTCAGTAGAAATCATCTGTGGAAAATCAATGATAACAGGCTTGCCATCGTCTTTTATCATTACATTGAATTCATTGAAGTCCCCATGTATAACACCATGATTTGCTAATCTGACGATCAAATCCATGAGCTCGTCGTACAATGCTTCCACATTCTCCACTTCATGTACATTACATCTAAAAATATAACACAAAGTTATACATTACATGTATAAAGAAACAGAATTTAAAAAACAAAGTAAAATTAAAAATACTAACATATTAATATCTAACATATTGATAAAAATACTAATAACTTACAGAGGTCCACCTTCAACCAGCTCCATAATCAAGCAATGCCTGTTGAAATCAATTGGCTTTGGTACAGGAAAACCTCTATCGAGCAGTGCCTTCAAATATACATATTCTCTGGTTGCTGAGATTCTTGAGAGATATAACCAAGATGCAGAATATCTGTGCTGATGATAGTCCCTTTTTCCTTTGATATTTCGAAAACAAGTTCTGCCAAGCCTGTGTAGCTTGAGACACAGAGGAATGCCTTCCTCGTTACTGACAACATAAATATTAGATTCCTTCCCAACACCAATCTGGTTACCAAAGTGAGAGATAGTTCCCCTGTGAGTTAGGACTTTCAATGCCAAGTAATCATAACCAGCATTTGTCAAGCGATAACCATCATCTGAAAATTTTGTCAAGTTATGTAATTAGATATGCATATATTTTAACACACAGTCAATTTAAAATTAGTATATTGCTTTTTGATTTTACATCTCATTCCTCGTTCATATCTTAGCAGTTTGTGTTTGCATAATTCCTTCAACAACTTATTGACTCCACCATAACGCAGATTCGCTATCTGCGCAGCAAGGCATGCAGGCACGAGTTCGTGATTTTTCATGCCCATTTCGATCTGCAATTTAAAATTGTTACAAATACACTAAAAGTGTGATATAAAAATAAAATTCCATAGAAATTCATCGAAAAACTTTCGAAACAAATTGCAGAATTAAAGAAATGATTACAGAATGAAGACCAACTCACCGCTGTTAACACGCGAAACTCTTCTGAGCTAAGATATCGTAACATCTTAACATTTAGCTTCCCCATGTTGACTGGATTAAATGTTATAACCAACGCTTATTCTCTAACCAACGTTTAGCAACTGTAAACGACCAACGCCGATGTTTAACTTGATGCAAATATGGCTTACGACCGACGCCAACCTATCTACGCCAATCCACGCCTTCCACGCTAAACACCGTTAATATACTCGAAGATGGCTGAAGAATATCTACAATCTACGTCACAGTCATGTAAAGCCTATGTCACACTACGGATTTGGATTGAGATTGGATTGCAATTTGGCCAATCAGAGCGAAGATCAGTAAACTTAAGATTGATTTTCTTTCTTCTGATTGGTCAAATTTCAATCCAATCTCAATCCCAATCCGTAGTGTGACATAGGCTTAAGGGCGGTGTCCTATTATGGCTAGTCTACAATGAAGGTAGTACGGCTGTAGAAGTAGAGAGTAAACCAGAGAGAAGCCTGAGAGCGGCCATGCCATTGTAGTTTCTTAAGCCCCTTGCACAATGGACGGAATAGCGATAGCGATAGAAATAACACAGTTTTTAACACAGAATTTCAACTCGTCGGAAATTTTATCGCTATTACTTATTCCGAATTTCTGATCTGCATTGATACATATGTATTTTTGTATGTTAGATTCCGCTGTTCCTACCTTTATTTTTAAATATAAACTCTTTAAAACTTTTGTTATTTCTATCGCTATTGCTATTCCGTCCATTGTGCAAGAGGCTTTACGACGGTTTCAGCTGCTGGTTTTAGCCGTATTTTCACAAAAGTGGAACTCAAAGGCCGTTCTACATTAAACGCAAGTAACAGATCTCGTAGAATTGACTAATTGCAGAGTCAAATCAGCCAATCGACCAACGTGATTGATTAGTTCCACGAGACCTGCGACTTGAGTTTCATGGAGAACGGCCTTTGAGTTCCACTTTTGTGGAAATACGGCTAAAACCAGCGGTTGAAACCGTCGTAAGAAACTACAATGGCATGGCCGCTCTCAGGCTGGATCCTCATGCAGACACCGGCGCTTTGACACCGAACGTTGATTGGTGAAAAGCAGGTGGTGAGAGTAAATTAGAGCTGCCATTTACCCTCACCATCCGCTTTTCACCAGTCAATGCTCGGCATATATGTAATACTCCTATATTGCTAGTCGCGTATCTTCGCAATGAGAGGCACGAGGCCCGAGAAAGGGAGACGCACGAAGTCCAAATATGGGCATAGATGGTCGAGTGTCATTATGCGCAGGCGCATCTACCAAGTGAGTGCGAGCGAGACAAAACATTGGAAAGTGAGAGAAAGAACGCGAGAAAGAGAAATGCGCAAGCGTGCTTGAATGTTCACCGCATGCGCACAAAGCAGCTGGAGAGAGAGACTACTATATTGTCTGCACCGTAACGATGAGCTTCAGGTCGGCACCGTACTAGCAATATAGGAGTATTACATATATGATGCTCGGTGTCAAAGCGCCGGTGTCTGCATGAGGATTCAGCCGCAGGCTTCTCTCTGATTGTCTGCACCGTAACATTTAAGCTTCAGGTCGGCACCGTACTAGCAATATAGAAGTATTATATATATGGGTCTGTACCGTGATGTTTTTGGAACTTTTCAAGCCAAACGAGCAATATAGAAGTATTACATATATGGTGTCTAAGGCCCCGATTCTTTAACCAGAGAGATGCTTTAACTCACTCGTAAGAGAAACGTATGCGCAAACTCAAAGTTACGAGCGCTTAAATATAAAAAACCTATAGGAAAGTGTTCGTAACTTTGAGTTTGCGCATACGTTTCTCTTATAAGTGAGTTAAAGAATGCGTTCCGTTTTACGCATATGCGCGCATTTATCTATAGTACACGTCACGTATAATATAGACAAATGCGCGCATATGCGTGAAACGGAACGGAGCTAAAGAATCGGGCCCCAGACTCATACTATAGGGACTCTAGTATATATATGGCGGTGATAACAAAAAAGCATAGAGATAAAGGAGGGAGCATTAAGGGATATTATAGGCGCGGGGAGTGAAGCCTTAGACCATATATACTTATAGACACGGCCTGTAGATATGAATCCACGAGTCAAGGTGAAGCAAAGATAATATCATCTACGTGACGTCACATGTGGGCATTTCAGCAATGGCTAAACGCGGCCTCGTAGATGATATTATCTTATCTTCAAGGCGGTTATCTGAAGCCGTCTATAAACGCGCCTTTGCTTTGCCCACATGTNACGTCATGTAGATGATATTATCTTTGCTTCAAGATAGTTGTCTGAAGCCGTGTCTATAAGTATATATGGTCTAAGAGTGAAGCCTTCTTCTTCTTCTTTGCTTCTATGGCTCACGCCCCTGCGAGAGAGGAGCAAACGCCAGTCTACTGATATACATTCTCAGAACGAATGTGGGGGGGGGGGATGTGCAGTTTTTACCTACTACCACGCGATACACGGCCGTCTTTCACAGGGGGCGTGCCCATCTGTGTCGGGCTCGTGCTCAAGATGGTATGACTACAATCGCTTTGTGGGAGGGAAATTAATTCGGGATTACACCCGAATTAATTATTGGAGGCCCGATTCAGTTCGCCAATCAACCGATAAANTCGGTTGAAAGGGACCGGCCCGGAAAAAATCCTTAGATGGTGAGCGGATTCGAACTCGGGACCTCCAGGTTCGCAGCCCCTGCACTCAGGCCGCGAGACCACTGGGCCGGTCTAAGAGTGAAGCCATGGTGCGGGGCTTAGACCATATATACTTATAGACACGGCCTGTAGATA
>NW_018020992.1:92357-100363 GCF_002006095.1 Pseudomyrmex gracilis | reverse complement strand
ACTTCAAAAAGAAGTGAAATTTTGCTCGTTTTGGGGTTCTTGAATTTTGAACCAAATAGTGCTAAATGATATCTTATGATGAGACATTGATCAAAGAACAATTTCACATTGAACCTACTTTTCGTTTTAGAGATAGGCGAGATCAAAGTTACTAAGTTGGGTGAGAAAAGAGTATCGGCATTGTGACGTACATTACAAGTAAATCTACGGAACTGTCTATCGGAACTTACCGATTTTTAAGGATAACTTTACACTGTTGTAAAACTATAACAAATACTCAACATATCTTTTTTTATATTGGCAAAGGTGCACTCTAAAAGATGAGAATCTCTCAGATGTGAGAGAAAATTTTCACGTTTCAGCTAGAATTCATATACAAAAAATAAAAAATATATGTCAATTATTTGTTATAGTTTTACAAGTGTGCAAAATTGTCCTATCAAAATCGGTGAGTTCCGATAGATAGTTCCGTAGATTTACTTGTGACGTATGTCACGATACCGATACTCTTTTCTCACCTAACTTAGTAACTTTGATCTCGTCTATATCAAAAACAAAAAGTAGGCTTAATATGAAATTTTTCTGTGATCAATGTCTTATCATAAGCTATCATTTAGCACACTATTTGGTTCAAAATTGGGGGACTCCAAAACGGGTGATTTTTGGAGTCATTCTTTTCTTCGAAACTATTTGCGCAACAAGCCCTTCTTCCTTCAATGCTTCCTGTATTTCAATTTTTGAGCAATATTTGCAATGTATCTCAAAACAAGGACACCTGGACAAACTAACCACATTCTTATGAGCTTGACTATCACGATGACTGACTATTCAAGATCATATTGTTGTAGCTTCTCAGACCAACGTGCCAACTGCTTCTTCAAAGTCTTGAAAGACATAAGCAGCCAAGAGAAGTATAGTCTATATAAGCGCGTAAATTTTGTCTGTACAAATAATAATGAAACACTCTAATCGATTCGACTATTGTCAACAACTCCCGTCGAGTGATACAATAATTCTTCTCAGACTTGCTCAAAACTCGACTATAATACGCGATAAACTTTTCAGCATCTTGTTGAATTTAGGACAGAACCGCTGTTATTCTATGACTGGAAGCATCCGTGTTCAAAAATAACTCTCTTCCTTCCAGAGAAAAAGAAAGCACTGGAAGCTAAGTCAACATTTGCTTCAAGATTGTAAATGCCTTCTGACACTGTCTGAACCAAATGAACTTCGATTAATTTTCCTTCAAAGCAAACAGCAATTTAGCTATAAAAAAAATCTTTAACAAACTTATGATAATAAGAACAGAATCCTAGAAGACTGCGTACTTGCTTCTTATTCTGAGGGACAGGCCATTTTGACACAGCTAAAATCTTTTCTGGATCCGTAGTAATTTTTTCAGACAAAATTACCTAAATACTTTACATGCTTACCAAAGAGATTGCATTTCTTCAGATTGATCTTCAAATTCGCCGCTCTAAATCTCAAGAAGACCATTCTTAAATTAGCCATCAACTCTTTAAAAGATTTGCACAAAGACTATCACGTCATCTAAATAAACTAAACAGATCTCGTATAATAACTGTTGGAGAATTTGCTTTATTAAACGCTCCAAAGTACTTAGAGCATTACACAAACAAAAGGTATAACAGTAAATTGCCATAGACCGTTACCTACCGAAAAGGCAGCTTTTTCTTTATCTTTCTAGTAAATTTTTATCTGCCAATAGCCATTCCTCAAATCTAAAGTCAAAAATCATTCGTTCCTTGACAACTAATCTAAAAGATCGTCGACTCTAAAAAGCGGATAAAAATCCTTGATTGTGACTGCATTCACCTTGCGATAAACTACACAAAACCTCAGAGATCCGTCCTTCTTCACAAAACTGCCGGGAAAACCCACGGACTGTGAGACTCTTCGATGAGTTCCCTTTGTTTTTTCATCTTCTGAAGAATCTCCTTCACTTTAGCTCGCATTTCTAGTGGAATTCTTCTCGGTGCTTGTTCGATGGGACGCGAATCTTGCAAATTGATTTTGTGTCGCAGGACATCACAATTACCAGCCACAATCTGCTCAGAAAAGATATTTTGAAACTCATCTAGAGCAGCAAAGACGCTCTTCTGAGACTCGTCTAACAAAATTTCGAGTATAAAAAACTCCTTTAAGTTTTCCTGAATTTTCTCGAATTCGTCACAGGCCCGACAACAAACCAAGTCTCTTTCTCCACTCAAAGGACTATTTACTAGAGTTTCAAGAATTCTATTCAACCTTGCCTTCCTGAAGAAATCAAGATCCAGGATGCGGTTTTTCTGTGCTTATCCGCTATGTACATTGTTTGATGTACATTGCATAGACACCTTCAGAGAAGGTGACAAAGAAAACTTCTCTAGCTTCACAGAACCAGATGTGAGCCAGACATCTATCACTGACAGGAACTTCCTCTCTTATTGGATAAAAAAAGAAAACAATTGAAACTCTAATTTGGCTTTTCTTTTAATCTTTCACCCGACTTACTTTACTGCAATTAACTAGCAACATATCAGAGTCCATGTCAAGTTTAAAAGAACATACCTTATCATTCAGTAAACCAGAAAACAAATCTTTCTTAGTACGCAAAAAATCAGAAAACAAACGAATCTTTTTTTCCACGTATAGGTACTACAAATTGAACAATCTTTTTTCGAGATGTTTCCCTCTTTAGCCGAACTCACTCCGGTAAGTTTGATTAAACTTTTTTTTCTGGCGCGAATTTGCCGGACACTCGTACCAAAAGTTTTTTCTTCCCGCATGTCCAACACTCACTATTACTCTTCTTAGCTTTTCTTCCGGAACCGGGTCTCCATTCCCCTCTCCTTCTCTGTCCTTTCTTTGCATTTTTATTTCCGTCACGTGGAAATTCCTATCAAAAGGCTTAAAACCATTTTTCCGCCTGACTTCCGTCCAAGCTCCGCTTCTTTCGCCGCCGCTTTTTCTAAAACTGTTTTCTTGCACAATATTTACAGTTTTCGTTCGCTCAACTGCGACCTTTAAAAAAGAAACATTTTCAAGCTGCAATGTGCGCTTAATAAAACCGTGAGAGCAACAAAGAATTGTGCACATACAATTTCCTTCTAAACTTCAACATTGCATTCGGGGTACGCCAGCCGAAACAGACGCTCTAAGTCCGTTTCCAGTAACGCAAACTCTTCTTCATGTTTTTGCTTTTGATCGGTAAATTGATAATAATATATATAATTTTGGAATAATTCCTACTCTTTGAATCGCAACTCGAACTTGGAGCGTAGCTCGCCGTAACTGAAATTCCCCTTGAGTCTCTCCAAAATCAACCACGTCTTGCTTCTCAAATTTGTCGGTAAAACCGTCGTCTTCGTTGCGTAATTTGCGCGCACAAGTTCAAACTACAATAAAAATTCGCGCAACGGAACAATCTCGTCAAATATCCGGCTTAATTTTGATTTTCGACGTTTTGTCTGCGCGATTATTCAAATTAGGAAACGATTTCACATTATGCTGCAGCAACTCCTTCTCTCGCTGACACATGAAGTCGCCGAATTAGTGCTCCCACCGTTGAAACAATTCTTGTTCGCGTTGGCGCACCTCCCTCAGCTCACGTATTTTTTTGAGAGCCGACTGAAGAACTGCAGACTCTACTGAAGTTTCCACACGTTTTTTCTTCTTCGCATTGAACGAATCGCTGTCCAATTCGGTTTCTATTGCGTTCCCTTCTCGTTTTGATACACATGCGGCGCGCGTTTCTATCTTAGAAATTCGTTTCAAAAATGTTTTTTCTCGCTGCCTGATCGTGATTTCAAACAAACCCTCAAAATTGTCGCGTTCTTACCGCGATTTCGCGCTCCGCGAAGAAGTGAAACACAAGGAAGTAAGAATGACAAGCTTTCGCGAATTAAATACAAAAAACGGAATACGCGAGATAATCCGGAGCTGCCGCACAAATCTTCCGAAACGCTCCGATTTCTATTCAAATCTGTTGCTTGAACATTGGTGTCAACAACCCGTTGCTACCTGATCTTCTCCCGAACAAATGCTCTTTCGTCGATCAATAGAACAATAAACTGCCTCTTCTTATGTCGACACATTGCATCTTGCAACAATATTAAGAAGTTTTTAGTAATCATATTTTCAGATAAAGGCAAAAAAGAGGCAATCGTGATCTTACAGTCAATTAGAGGCTGTGAAGGCAGTAAGAAGCAAAAGAAATAGGATATTTAAAAGCATTTAAACAATTCAATGTCTCAAAGCAGTGAGTGATAAGACTGATGATAATTCTGTTGTTGGTAAGATTCCTAAGAAAGAAACCTCTTGTGTCTCATATTGGGAACCGTTTCTTTGAATCAGAAGAATCGACACTTTTGAAAAAAAAATTTACATAAAACAAAGTACAGCTATTATCAATTGCTAACTTTTGGCAATAAAACTTGCAACACTTGGAAGATCCTTATGAGGTTGTCAGAAGGTTTTTTTAAATAAAAGTGGTTTATTATATGTCGATTGAGTAAACATAAAAACAAAATTGTTCATGCCGATAGGTTGACTTTGTTTCATGAAAGACAGAATTATACATCAGAGTCCCGTTAATTTTTAGACCGGCATAATGCCGTATGGCATTGCTATTGGGACGCTAATATTATACCGTATTTTAAAGAAGAGTTCTCTTTTATTTGATTTGATTTGTGAGAAAAAATATATAAAAATTCTACATATGTTGTTAGATGATGTAGTTTATCTTTCGAATTCGCTGTAATCTGAGATACAAAATATATTTATACGTGATTAACTTGGTAATAATGCTACTGTATTGAAAGACTTCGCAATTCGATTTCAAAAATATAACTAGCAATATGCAAAATCCTTAGACGTATCATTTTTCAACATTTAGAAATTTTATATTTTTTATATTTTTTATATTTGGAAATTTTATATTTTTTACGGCACGAAAAGCCGGAGATTTCAGGTTCGACTCCCGCCCGAAGAGTTTTTTTCGCAATATTTTATATACGGAGTCTCTCATATATGTGATGCAATTATAGCATCCTATATAAAGTTAAGAATTGAAATTTAAAACTCATGTGTAAAAAATTTACACAAACATATGTATATACATATGTTTGTGTAAATTTTTTACACATGAGTTTTAAATATATATATATTGTGACGTTTCTTCTTGATGATATCCGATTCTCGCGTCGCTCTTCCGGAAACGGAGTTTCGAACACGGGACACAGAGAGAAGTCCGCGAGAATTAAACGTCTACGGATTGTCAGGAAAGAAAAAGAGGTCAATCGAGCAAACCGCTGCGTCAAGTCGACGGATCCTCTGTAAGAAGTTGGGCGCCAGACGCGTTACCGCGTCAAATTCGGCGTCGCTTGACACAACGAGCTGACTAGCTCGTTTTTAGAACGGAGAGGAGCTGGGTTTATTAATTGTTTTAAATAAGACTGTCCCTTCAGCCAACGGCAAATTGACTCGCGCGATAAACCAAGCTGGCAATAAAATTAGAAACAAAATAACAATTTATTATGAACTCAGTATTTGACAAAAATAATAAAAATAAAAGATAAAAAGGGGCACAATGATAAGAATAGACGAGAAGGATATCACTACAAAGTAGCTAAAAATAATTACCGAATAGTCAAACAAAGGGCGTGCAGTGGCACAACGAAAATAACTAGATCATCGGTACGATATCTGATGCAGCGGATAGCTAGTCGTAGTTGGTCAAGCCAACAAGTAGCTAATAGCACGGGTCCGACTAAGCTGGACGTGCCGGATATAACAGTACTGATAGATAATTGCAAGCAAGGAAAGCATGCCGCAAGGCCCAGACTAAACAGGTGAAAGAGTGCAAGGACTCGAAATGCGCAAGCATAAGCAAACAATGGATTTCAGATGTACGGTAGCTCGTACGTGAGCGGTAACTTACTTGATTTTTGGCCATTTTTTTCTACATACCCGTAGCAATCCGAGACCTGAATTCGTGCGGTACGATAATCGGTGCAAGATAACAACTTGTAGCCAAAGTCTTCAGACCGAGTATAGCGAGCCGTTTACGCGATGCGTATTCTCAGTACGCTCGCTATTTCGTTAGCGATACTTGTCACGAAAAATCACAAACGACTCGCAAGCCTTATGCGAACAATGAGATCAGAATTTCTGCTTTCGTTGTATGACGCTCCTGACTCGCACGCACTTCACTCTCGCCGATCGCACAGAAAAATTTACGCACTTCCCGGCTACTCGATATGATCGACCGTACGGTACGAGACAATAAACTAGCAAATTTTCAGCTAAACATTCGATCGTTTGATACTAAATTCTTTAACAGGCAAACTACGGTACTATACAATTCATCACAAATATTTACACGGTATCAGCTGATCGCCGGTACGAGACGATCGCCGCGCGACGCGATAACGCTACGATACGACGGTCGCAACAACGGAAAATATTTTAAGACAAATTTAACACGTAAACAAAGCACAAAATACTGCTTGGTGCGTACCGTATCTTCAGGGCTTGCCTGTGCTCAATCCAGCACTCACGAAACATGCACTTAATCAACGAACTATCACCACGAAGCCCCGTGAGGTTCGATTCTAGCCGCTGTCGAAAACTCAAAATTACGGCGACGGACACGTCCTTGCCCGCATAAATAACACGCGAAAATACAGCGATTAGCCTCGACACGAGACTTAAGCGACGCGAATTCGTGGCTTACAAAACGGAAACGAGCACCTCACCGTACGTCTTTGTTCTCTGCCATTGATTTCCCTCGATTGTCCTCATCAGCCCAGTAGCTCGACAGCTCGGATCTCGGCATCAGCACAGCGTCAGAGCGGCACAAAAGCACGAGAATAGCGGCACGAGAATAGCGGCACGAGAATAGCGGCACGAGATTGGCGGCACGAAAAATAAAGTAACCGCGATATGATATCTCGACAACTAGAATCGGCAAACGTAACGGGAGCCCATGAACACGCGTCCGTTCGACACGGCGATTAGCGATCAAGAGGGCAAGGATTTGAATCGATACGAGGTCGATACGCCGGATAGCGCTGAGGTCGCGTGGGATCATATATGTAATACTTCTATATTGCTAGTCGCGTATCTTCGCAATGAGAGGCACGAGGCCCGAGAAAGAGAAGTCCAAATATGGGCATAGATAGTCGAGCGTCATTATGCGCAGGCGCGTCTACTAAGCGAGTGCGAGCGAGACAAAGCATTGGAAAGTAAGAGAACGCGAAGAAAGAACGCGAGAAAGAAAAATGCCCAAGCGTGCTTGAATGTTTACCGCATGCGCACAAAGCAGCTGGACCTTGCACGAGAGAGAGGCTACTATATTGTCTGCACCGTAACGGTGAGCTTCAGGTCGGCACCGTACTAGCAATATAGAAGTATTACATATATGCGTGGGATAGATCGGGTCCACCAATCAGGTCGCGAGGTTACGCAGTGCGGCTCGCAAGCTTGCTTTAGGCGACAGGGTCGGCAGGCCGCGAAATATGAAAGCTCGCAGGATTGTCTTCGACAAATCGCAGCAGTTTGTTTGCAAGCGCAGCGGAAAAATGCAGCAGATAGTCGCAAGCGGCAGCGAAGCAAGCAGCTAACATGCGAACCAAAATTACAGCAGCCAAGTCGTGATAGCGTAGCGGAATCGGGCGTCGAAGTAAGTCGCTGACGGTCCGTTCTGCCGTTCTTCTCGTTCGGTTCCGTCGTCTCGTTGATCGCCGCTAAGCCAAATGAAAGCGTAGCGGCCCTTGCGGTGTCCTGACATGCAGCTACATACATGCACCCCCGGTGACCTTGAGATTACCCTCCGTTAGCGCCACCGCTTTAGTTTTTCTCTCTCTCTCTCTTCTTAGTAGTAGATGGATGTCATTGAAAGATCCCTCGACGTTATTTCTTGGTACGATGAGATGCCAATATTACATATTTGACCAAAAAAAAAAAAAAAAATAAAAATAAAAGATCATAAAACATTTTTCTTT
>NW_018020992.1:89875-91571 GCF_002006095.1 Pseudomyrmex gracilis | reverse complement strand
CCGGAACGCGACAAAACGCGGTCGTGAGCGCAACATTTAGGGGTTCGTCCGGGATTGAGCTTGAGAGACCGGCGGCATGGCTTTAGTGCACTCGCTGCGGAGAACGCGAAATCAGGTCGCGGCAGGAGCGGCGGAGGCGTCGGCGGAGGCGGTGGCAACGTCTGAGAACAAAACGCTGCGCGCGATTCTGCAGGAGCTGGAGCAGCTGCGAGAGGAGCGTCGGTTAGAAAAAGATTTACTATATTCCATCGGAAGGAGCAGGAATTCAGCGATTTCGTGCGCCGGAAGGAGGAGGACGTTCGTCGCCTAGAGGAGCGGTTTCGACGCGATGTATCAGGCGAGTCATTTTCAAATAGTTCTCCTGTACGGGCGGTGGAATTAACAGGAGTTAAAATTAAGCCGGACGTATACGACGGGAGTGTTTCGTGGCGCGAGTTTTTCGCGCAGTTTGAATTGGTCGCGCGTGCGAACGGATGGAGCGACGCGGCGAAAGCAACGGTTTTGGCCACTAACTTGGGGGGGAAGGCGCGTTCGGTTTTAGAGGGACTGGAGGAGAGGTTTAGTTACGAAGAGATCCGATTGAAATTGGAATCGCGATACGGGGAGCGGGAGTTTTTTCAAAGTTGCTACGCGCAATTTACTAACCGTAGACAGCGGGGTGGCGAGGATCTTGCGGCGCTCGACGCGGATCTGGAGCGTTTTTCACGTCTCGCGTACCCGGAGTGTTCGCACGAAGTTTGCGAAAAAGTCGCTTGCGCGCAATTCATTGCCGCTCTTTCGGATGGCTTCGTGAAGCGTACGTTGCAAATAGAAAATGTGACCTCGTTGAGGGTTGCTGTCGAACGGGCGAAGGCAGTGAAGGCTATTCAAGAGTCCCGTGTAGACTAATGGGGGGTGTATTGGTTTTATTTGTTTTTGTGTTTTAGATGTTGTGGGTATTTGTTTTTTTTTTAAGCATAGTTACTCGTTTAGTTTTCTTTCTTTTAGTTACAACTCCGTTGCTACCCCGAGTCTTTCCGTTTTGTCGTTGGACGTCGGGGGACATCTGCGTCGCGTCGAGTCGTTGCGAAACCTACGTCTTTGAAATCATGCTTCAAGTCCGTCTTACTCACGGTTTTGAACGTGGTTTTCCGTGGGTCTTTGGTTAAATACCGAGGCGGGGACTTGGGGTGTTCTTTTGAACGATGGGTCCACGTGAGTTTTTCTCCCTTCTTGTCCAAAATCGGAAGAATTTTGTGGACACAGGAATTGCCCCGAAGGGAATTCTCGGGAAGAGTTTCTCCGGTCAACTGGTTTATTTATTCTGGGACAGCAGTCTGGAAGAGAGCGGGAAGGTTGACTTCTTTTTGATCATCGGGACGATGATCTAGAAGAGAGAGGGGGCAGTATTGCGAGATGCGGCGCGTGTCGTCCACGCGGTATAAGAAGATGTTCGTCGAACGATCGATCACTCTAGATGCTTTTGTTCGGGTAGCAACGGGGTTGTTTACGGCGAGGTTTAAGCGAGAAGTTGAAAGCCGGACTCGGAATTGGCAAGAGGCTGGACCAACGGCTCGGGATTTCCTCGCGTATTTACCGCGGCATTTGTAACGCGTTCGTGAATAAAGCTCTTGTGTGATATACGCGGTGTTACTTTCTTTCCGCGAAGCGCATCCACACGGCCGGAACGCGACAAAACGCGGTCGTGAGCGCAACA
>NW_018020992.1:81688-83255 GCF_002006095.1 Pseudomyrmex gracilis | reverse complement strand
ACTTTAAATGATTTCACAATACTAAATCAGTTAAAAACTATAAAACATAATTAGTAATCTAATCTTTAATAAAAAAAAACAATGACAGGTACTGAAAAAGTCATAACGACGCATAACGATCACTGCAATTACTTCTTCGTGCATGCTCACCGTGTGACAACTTATCCCGTCTCAATTTGAGTCAACTTATCCCAAACGTTCATTTTAAATAAAAGATATTATATTTATAAACTGCGACGCGATGACGATTAAATAAATATAAAAAAACTTATTTAAAACTATCATATTTCCTATACATAAGATAAAATTGCAATTAGAAATTTTAAAACCAATAAAATTACTAAAGAATCGAGATCAGAAAAATCTACTTGCCATATCCAGTTTTACAAAAGTGCTCGTAAATATCATATATAATGTTTTTAAGAAAAGTTCTTTCGTACACGTTACTAACGCAACTAGTAGCAACTTACAATAAAAAGAAGAATATTTTCCAAGATTTAGTAAGCAAGACAATAGCAGTTTGACAACTAACCCCGTGTCACAATTAGCCCCGGTCTCCCCTATATTAATTAAAATATAGAAAAAAATACATTATGAGTGAAAGAAGTGGATATCGATGTTGTGTCAAAGGCTGTCCAGATGTACCTAATGACAAACGAGGAAAGAAGGAAACTTTGTTTCGATTTCCAAAAGATATAAAGGTTAGTTTATTATGTTACATGTCTCTTTTTTCATTACTATAGCTTTTAAAGCCAATTTTATGAAAAATATATATTCTAAATATATAAAGAACAATATATATAAAATATCACAAAATGTAAAAGTACACATACATATATAATATTTTATAAGTATTGTGATATATTTTTAAAATATGTTTCCTTGATATATTGTTTTTTATATATGTTCTTTATGTTTGTCTTTTAATCTCTTTTTGTTCAGTAATATTATATAAATTCTTTATATAATATTTTTTATATTATATAATGTTTTATATTATAATGATTTATATTATATTTTTTAACACTTAAATCTTATTGAAGCTCGATAAGTTACTAAACTAAGAAATATATTTACGGTCATCCGAGACGATCGCAGGATGTTGTGTGGAAAACTGCGTATATACAGGGTGTCTGACAACGAACTATAAAACCGACGTGTGTAGGTAGATCGGGTCATTCTGAACAGAAATGTTATATACTATTCTGCAAAATTCGCACTATTTATTGAGATATAAATTAATAAATGTGAACCAATGAAGGCGCGGGGAGCGATGATCGGACTCTATAGGCGTGCACAATTATCAGATGAAAAGAAAAATGGCTTCTCTCATGTAATGTCTTAGTAACGAGAGGCGGAGTAAACAAACAAGTGCGGAACGACTCAGTTTCTTGCGATCGGGCGCTATTCGGCAGTACGCAGCGAGCAGCGGCGAGCGAGGAGTAGAGCTGATAATTGTGCACGCCTATAGAGTCCAATCATCGCTCCCCGCGCCTTTATTGGTTCACATTTATTAATTCATATCTCAATAAATATTGCAAATTTTGCAAAATGGTATATAACTTTT
>NW_018020992.1:80232-81483 GCF_002006095.1 Pseudomyrmex gracilis | reverse complement strand
CGCTTCACACAATTACATTTTAATATGTATATGTTATAGTATATGCTGTTATATTAGCTCCTCCCATATGTCGCTATGGGTAACACCGTTAGCGCGCGAAGCGCGGCGGGCAGTCTTACGCGCGTAAGACTACTCATGAGTTTCGTATACTTTATTATTTATTTATTTATTATAATATTTTTTATTTATTAGTTATGCAATTTATATATATATATTAATTAATATTTCAAAATATATTTTAGGTTTGCAGAAGGTGCATAAACAAATTCAAATTAAGGAAGAAGACTTAATATTTAGATGACTAATTTTAAAGACAGATACGTTTATATATTTTATATTTATTAGATTATATTTTGCTAACGTCTCTTAATTATATATAAATACATACATTAATAAGCTTACTTGTATGTATAAGTCAATTATAAGTTAAACTTAATTGTAATAAATTAAACTTAATTGTACATATAGTATACTTCTATTTATATTACTGATAATAATTCATAAATAACTATATTATTTTTATTAACATATTTTATTAATATTATTATTATTATTATTAACAAAAAAGTCATCAATTTTCTTCTATTTTTTCTTATTTTTATAAATTTTTTATTTATATATTTTTTATACATGTATTTACTAAAACTTCAATAATTAAATAATTATCATATATACTAATTGTATGTTTGTACATAATTTCAAAAAAGGGTAGTTTAGATAAAAGCAAATTGAAATATTTATAAATAACAGTTTTCTATAATATTGTTACGTCCTGTCCCACGGTTACGGTCGGGCTATGATGGAGTAACAGAGAGCTGTCGTTTCTCTTTCTATCTCCGCACAGCAGGCTGGCGATCCCGCTGCGGCAGAGTCGAGCGAGTTTGTGTGCTCTCACGGATAGGTTAACGGCGTATGCCGATCTTACTTTATTTCATGAGGCCCCGCTCGTCGGTCTCTTATTGAGTCTAGAGAATCAACTCTACGGACTAAGGACGAGACCGTGCGATTAATTGAGGATGTGGAATGATGAGAGGTCGACTTAATTAAACGGAAAAAATTATGATGCGTACAATATTAATTTATTCATTTACGGATGTTAGTGTTACAATTTTTGAGCGTGTTGTCGTGTGGTTGGATGTGAGGTCGCGAATTTTACATTGAGGCGGAGGGTCATCGCTCGGAGGCTAGAGAGGGGGAATATATATACAGGGTGTCTGACAACGAACTATAAAGCCGCCGTGTGTAGGTAGA
>NW_018020992.1:78728-79991 GCF_002006095.1 Pseudomyrmex gracilis | reverse complement strand
TAAATATTGCCAATTTTGCAAAATGGTAAATAACTTTTCTGTTCAGAATGACCCGATCTACCTACACACGGCGGCTTTATAGTTCGTTGTCAGACACCCTGTATATATGTGTATATGCGTAACGCGAGAATGTGTGTGAGGGGCCTCCGGCGGGGTTTTACAGGTGTAAGTGTGTCGGGTGCATGTTTAAGGCGCCGGTTCGTGGTATAGAAATCATTCAAGATCTATTTCTATAATTTCATGGATTGTTGAGGAACTTGGGGGGAATATTGAGTAAAAATGGTGGACGGGAACTAAACGGATGTCATCTATATAAGGAAATTTGACAGAGAGGAGTTTTCTGACTGGAGTGGTGGATATCAACCGGAAGATGTCGGAAGGATCTGTTGTTAGAGGGTCAATGACAAAAGGGATTCTTTCAGGATTTGCTTTTTTGTAAGTGGAGGCTAGTCGGAGGAAGTGTTGGAATTTAGGATCGAGCGGTGGGGTGGTTGATCGTATCGAGTCGGAGGATTCATTGTTCGCGGGTTCTTGCCCGGATGTAGATGGTTGAAGGAAAGGAGAGCGAGGAGGAGGTGGAGGAGTCGGCGCGGATTGCAGATTCACAGGATGTTCTGCGGGACAAGCGGGTTCGGAGTGCGTTGGAGAGGGGGAACAAAGAGGTGAAAAGGGCGGATTGTTCGCGGGCAAACAAGGGGAGGATTGTACGTCTGCGAGAGGATCGGGGGTTATCGGTGAATAAGAGGAAGCTTCATACCACAAATCGTCGTGTGTATGTGTGTCTGTGTGTGTTTCCACGTGTGCGTGATCGTGGGAAGATATGTCAGTGTGTGCGTGTTGCGAATGCGTCGGAGAGTGTGAGTGCGCGCGCAATAGATTCGTGTGCATATCGCAAAAGTTTTTATTGTTATTGTGGCTGTTGTTATTGTCTCCTAAAGTCCGAGGAGGGGTGGCGTCAATGGACCTGGTCGGCTCTGCTTCGTTTATTGCGAGCGCTGACGCTCAACGTAATTTTTGGTTTTGTCGGTGTCGCCAGTGCCGGCGGTTGGAATACGAACGGCGGAGTTCCACTTAAACGGGAGATTCTCTTAGCAAGTGATTATTTATAGTAAAAGTGTGAATGAGGTTAATATTCGGAACTGATTTCTCATTCTGCCGACATCATACTTAATCAAAGAAGAGTGTCTAAAAAGGGAGGAGGCTAACTCTCTCTCTCTCTCTCTCTCTCTCTCTCTCTCTCTCTCTCTCTCTCTCTCTCTCTCT
>NW_018020992.1:72315-78138 GCF_002006095.1 Pseudomyrmex gracilis | reverse complement strand
CCGAGTCTAAGACGTGCCCCCAAAGGACAACGCCCCCTATCACCGTTGCCTTTGGGGTTGCGGCAGGAGGAGGGGGCCATAGCCCTCCTCAAGCCGCCCCTCCCTGAGGACTTGTGCAATGGCGTGGCAAGTTCCCCAACTTGCCACACCAAGTCTCCGCACCCCGTGACCAAAGTCAGGAGAGGTCGATACATGTTATACGCACCCCTTACCCGCGACCAAGCAGCCCCATGACTGGGGCTGGGTCCAGGAATCACGCCCGAGTCGTGATCCCCCCATCCCGAGCACGGATACTGCCTCCAAGTCGAGCTTAATTGCCCGACTTGGAGGACTTAGGTCCCGGCTTTTTTCTTCTCGGTGAAGGGGAGGCTGATTTGCTTCCCCTCTGCCGCTTGGGGGAGGGTTCCTTAGTGGAGCCTCCCCCTGAACGCGGCGCTTTCGACGCCGCACCTGTTTGTGTCCGGGGGCCAGCGACCTTACGGTCTCTGGTCCCGGACGCTTTCCTTTTGGGGAGAGGGGGAAGCATCGCGCCGTCCCCACTCCCCGTTTCCCCGGCTGTTCCCGGAGACCGGTAGGTTCCTCGCTTGGGGCGGAGGCTTCAGTGGCCTCCCCTCTTTCTCCCGCGGCGGGCTTTGTGCCTTCAGAGGGGGCGGACGCGGAAGGGACGTCCTCCCGCTCTTCGCCCTCCTCCGGCCACAGCCGGGCCAGGCTTTCCACCGGAGAGAGGAGGTAAACCCCCTCTCCGTTCTCCTCCCAGCCGGAGGAGTCTCCGCCGGACCCGGCACTGCGGGCCCGCCGCTTCCTCCTTTTCTTCGGGGAGGTGTCAGGCACCGCCACCTCCCCGCCCTCTTTGCCACCGGGTGGCAGCGTAGGCGCCGGAATTCCGGCGCCCCGCCTGGTGGCTACTTTTTTCACCGGCATGGGGGCGAATGGAAACCATTCGGTGGTTTGCTGGCTGCCCCCGGCTCGGACACAACGTGCATTTGGGGGCAGCCCTACAGGAGATGGCGAGGTGGCCACTCTCCCCGCATCTGTAGCACGCCGTGCTCCGATCTACACCGGAGCACTTGCGTGCTACGTGCCCGTACTCGAGGCACCGGTAGCACTGCATACGCCGTGTCGCCAGTGCCTCGACGGGGAAGCTGAACCACCCCACTTCTACCCGTTTCGCCTCTACTACCCGCCGGGCCGCCCTCAAGGGCATACGGGCCCATAAGGTCCCGTACCCGACGGGAGAGGAGCAAACCAGCCCAGTTCGAATTTCATTGGGCTGGCATCCACCTGCCGCTAATGCGGCGGCAATGTCCTCCGCAGAGAGGGGGGCACCACGTCCCGCACTCGGATTTCCACGTGCTTTGTGGGACGGGTGAACTTCACCTCCTCCACTCCCTCCAGCGCTTTGGACGCCTTCTCGACGAGGGCGTCGGCCTTCTCGGCTCCTCCAGGCCCGGGTACCTGGAGGAGCATGCCGCCATTGGCCGCCCTCTTTATCCGGAGGCCGGAGATTCCGACCTCCTTTAAATTAACGGCGGCCGCCGCCTTCTTCATTACCTCGGCATAACTGCCGCTCTCCCCCACGGTAAGGAGGACGGCAGTCCCAGTGGGGAGCCTGCCGAGTTTCGCCCTCTCCGCTGCCCCGGTGCGTTGACTCGCGCCAGCGAGAGGGCGCCGTTTTTCCTCAGGAGGGGGAGGCTCTTTCCCCCTCCTTCGCGCCTTGCGCCCCACAACCGTCGCCCAGGTGGTCGGGGCGGGTACGGCTGCAGGCGCGCTTGAGGACTGAGGGGCGAGCTCTCTCCTAATTAGAGAGAGGATTTGCCCCTCCATTGCGTCCCCGATTTTGTCCGCCAAAAGGCGGACACATCTATCCTTCGGGAGGTCCAGAGGTGGATATTCCTTGAGGGGCTCATTTGCCCCCTCCTCTGTTTGGACCCCCCAAGAGTCCATTCTTGGCGGCGGGGTCGTCGCCGCGGTCGCCTTCGATGGAAGCGCAGGTCCACCGACCTGCGTCCCGCAATCCGCGACCTCCTTCCTCGACGCGCCTACGAGGGAAAAACCCTTCTTGTAAGCCGCGTCGAGCATCTCCCGTACTTTTTTATACCGGGAGGACATAATCCTCCCGGCCTCCTTGCTGAGTCGGAGCTTTTCTTCCAGCGTCTTGACGCGCTCATCCACGAGCGCGCCAGGCCCGGACAGCCCCAACTCTGCCGCCTCTATCGGCACATAGGCGAGGGCAACAATGCCCTTGCCCAGTCCCTTTATAGTGGCCGCTACCTCCTTTAGGATCTTGACGTACTGGCCGGCAAGATTTTTGGAAGTGGTGGTTACCTTCATCACGGTCTCCGCGGCTGTGTGCGTTTTTTGCACCATTTCAGCCGCGGAGGCAATCGGGCACGTGAGTCTGGAGGACGGCAGCCGGGTGGTGTCGCGCCAGCACTCGTCCTCCAGCTCAAGGACCGCCTCCGTTCGCCTCGCATCCGAGGCACGCTTCTCGGCTGCGACTATACCGAGAAACTTGGCGGCAGTCGACGGTTTTCCCATGCCCCCACTCGTGCTGGGACCGGCGTGGAGGCGTCCTCCTCTACCTCCATGTCCGAGCCCCCAGATGGAGATGGGGACCCGGACAAGCCAGCGTATGTTGGGGAGCGAGAACGCTCCCCCGCCGGCTTCTTCGTTTTTTCTCCCCCAGAAGAGGCGCCAACGGCGCTACCCTTTGTGAGAGAGACCGACGCCCCAAACATACGTCGCGCACCTAGCGCGAGTATGTCGGAACGCGCCCTCGCAGTCGTATGTTCCCTCTTCCACCCCTGCGGTGCAGGCGGAGAGTAGCCCATCTCGAGATGACGACATGGGGGTGCCTGGGACGGCAACACTCCCACGCCGGGCCCTGAGTGTCCGATCACTCTGGGCCGGTACGTCTAACTCCTCTTCTGAACTACTCATCATTGTTTTTCAGAAATGTGGTTTAATTTCGGAGTTTTCCTTCTCCTAGAGGCCGGTTGACATCCAAGTCTGACAAACCCGACCTGCCCGGATTTGAAGTCAGGGTTTACTCCCCTATTCCAGTTGTCCCCGTTTTTGGGGGCTAACGGAGCCGAGAACTCCGGGTTTTTGTTCGAGGTTTTCCTTCCTCTATTCCCTCTCTTAGTTCAGGAACTCACCAGGGGCCCTTCCGAGCATGGGTGACCCTACCAGGGACTCAAAGGAGTCCTCGCCGGCATGGCCCCCTGGATCATAGTTTCCCTAAGCCCGGCCACCACGACAAGATGGAGGGAAATCGGCCGGGCTGTCTCTGTCTCTGTCTCTGTCTCTGTCTCTGTCTCTGTCTCTGTCTCTGTCTCTGTCTCTGTCTCTGTCTCTGTCTCTCTCTCTCTCTCTCTCTCTCTCTTTCTCTCTCTCTCTCTCTCTGCCGGATGCTATTCGCAATTAAAGTCGCGAACTGCTCTCCTGGCGAGGGTGGTCAAACGAGGAATTGATCGCGGAAAAACAGAATAATATGATACTTCTAGGCGGCTATGTGTCTCCGATAGGTTCTGAGTATTAACCTCGAATTGGATTCTTAAGTGGTGGAACTCTTGATTAAAATTTGTGGGTGGACTTACTATTCGCTGCGGACTGGTAGTGTCGATTCTCAGTTGAGGCCGGTGCGGCACTGTAATTCGCTCGGAGTTGCAGGTCGGCGGTGTCGATGCCTCTGGGATCTCGCTCTCCGCACTCACTGTCACTCACTTATTCACTCACTTGCTTACTTTACTCACTGAAATCTGCGGCTCTTTCCAGATACGCGGCGCGGTTTTCTCTGTTTCTGTTTCCGAGAGCCCTGGCTTATATACAATTTTGAGTAAGCGAGGACTCTCCCAATCGAGAACTCAGTTGAACTTTGCTGGTTCCTATTTGTTAATTAGTCGGTCGGGCGACTTGCGAGATCGCCAATCGGCGACGATCTCTCGCTTCGGTCGCCTCGTCCGATTTTTTGGAGAAGGAAAAAGGGAGAGCGTTTTTTCGATCACGCCGCATATTTGCTATTTGTACATAATAAAATTGCTCGCGCCGGAGTTCTATTTGCTCCGGCTGGTCTAATTTTTATGAGAGATGTTCTTCCTGGCCCGGAGATATCCGGGTTTGTTTGGAAAGGTGCTCGGGATGTTTAAACAATAATAAAAATTTCTGTTTGTTATCGTCTACGAAGGAATTTTTAGGATCGTTGCTAGGCTCGGTTTATCTTTTCGGGCGCCGATATAATTTCCGTTTGCTCTCTTATCGTCTGGAGTTTAAGTTTCCAAACGATAGGAGACCCGTTCGAGTTATTTATTGTTTTTTTTTTTTATTATTCACAAAAAATGGTTTGCTATGCGCTGGCGCGTCGCGTCGCAGGAAAAAGGGGACCGTGGAGTCTCCAGGACGTAACAATATTTTTATAGTACCATTATTACATCTCTTTTAATCTCTTTTTGATCATAAACTTTAGAATTAGAGTCCACGCACAATTAGCAACATGGCGACCTTTTAGTCATCGAGATCAAAGGTGCCAACGTCGAGTAAACTTACTGTATCTTACCTGTACTGTGATAAAAATATAGGATTAAACAGATGAAATAATCATATAACGTTATAACACTATAACAATGTATAAAACATATATTTCAATATTTATTATTATTTGCAGCAATATAATTCTTTTATCGTTTTTATTAGATACAATTTTTACAACGCCTTGTTAGTATTTTTTATTCTATGTGCGTGTGCGTGTGTGTATAACATTATATATTCTATTGTTAATAATTTTCACAAAAATGATACTCACTAAAAAATATTTTATATATAAATATTGTTTACACTACGCACATCGAACTATAGCAGATTCTCCACATATGTGGCACCAAGGCAAACTTTGCATCGCACGATAAATCAAACAATAATTTACTGGATTTTCAAATTGTCCTGGCCTTTCTTCAATGTATCCGCTTTTAAGCGTATTTGAATAATTCTCTGAATCGTGGAGAAGACAATTGATTATGTGTAAGAGATTGTAATTTAATAACATTGTTTCGCAAATGCAAAGTAATATCATTTATATCAATTATATAACAATACGCGATCTGAAAAAGTTCTTATAAAATTTTTCCAAACACGGAACCCAAATACATCAAGCGATTGTATCCACTTTCATTAGCATTATAAACATTGTTTATTTCATATCTGTTAATATACGGTTTTATGGAAGTTATGAAATTAGAACATAACAATTGTAATTGTTATTTATCTCGTTGTGACGTTCGACTTACGAATTTTGTCACTTTCTGTGAAACTATATTATGTGCTTTCTTAAAATTTTGTATCCGAGTATATCCTGCTTTAAACGTTGGTAAATTGAAGTGTTCTTTTGCTTCTAACACACACACATACACGAGTTGGCCTCTCTCGACAGTTTCTCTAAATTCTAATACGTATTGCGATACAGATCAAAGTTTTTGTCTGTATGTACCGCCTCTTGTTAATGATGTTTTCCATCATTAACATATAATTGTTGTATCAATTTAACTTTTCTAAAATTATGTTGCACTTTTTTCAGAGGTTTTAGTTTTTTACCACTTCTCTAGAACTCGACAGCTCTATTCTTATAATCTAAATCCACATTGTCGCTTTTTTTCCTGGTACGCAAATATCGTCAAATACTTCAAATTCTTCATTTTGTATATTATCCTCTTCCACAAATTGAGTTTCTTATGGCCGCGTGCTATCTTCAAATTCCAATGCTATCACATATTCGATTGTGAAAGAAAAATCTTCCATACTATCAATAACACAGCCACACAAAAAAAAAAA
>NW_018020992.1:70104-71740 GCF_002006095.1 Pseudomyrmex gracilis | reverse complement strand
GGTTTTTGTGGCTTGAATCAAAAGATTATATATGGGTTTCGAGCTCAGATTATGGTGTTTTTTGAGGTTATGGCGAAACTCCGACCCGATGGGGTTTAATGGACCTCGGATTCGGATTCAGCGACCCCAAAAACATATAATAAACATGGTCTGATCCCCAGGCCAAAGAAATTTTTTTTTTTGTGTGGCTGTGTAATTAACTGTTTTATACTGTTGCTTAATTCAACTTCTCTGTTATTAATAGCAGTTGGCGGTATGTCAAATATGAAAAGCTGTTATTAATATATTGAGTACATTTGCTGGATTAATTCTCACCATTTTTACCGAGGATTTTTCAAGACAAAATGTTTTAACAGCGCAAAGTTAGTGTCTTAATAGCGGAAATTAACTTCCAAAATAAATTAATTATTAACAAATAAACAATCTAACTTTTTGTTGTCTTGTAAAGATTCTTTGAAGAGATTGCAAATCAGAACCTGACATATAAATAAAAATTATTTATTAAAAAAATTATGTTAAAGTATAACAGTTTCTTATTCCAAAAAGAATAGATAAAAAAATTATATAAAAAAATAAACACCTCTATGCATATGTAATATAAACAGAACAAAACTTACGGGACTACCAGCTTGTAGAATTATTAAATTACCAGCATTTCTAATAGCTCTTCACTGATTAATATTAAAATTGAGGCAACTAGACATATTTATAAAGGAAAATATAGAGGAAGTATAAAATAAAGATTAAAAGATTAAAAACAGCTTTGTAAGCAATATAGAAAGTATCAATTGTCAACATGCATGCATTACATTATGTATTATCGCTTTGGACTTTAACCTTCCTAGACATGAGATAAAGCGTTTTCGACATGTAAATGCATTATAAAACAATGTATCGTAAAAAATATACATATGGTTGAATTCAGAAAAATATTCTTTTTTTTTATTATCACAGAAATACAACAAATATTTTTAAACAACAAAAAATAATTTATTTTTTTTATAAACAAAAATTTTTTTATTTCTGTTTATGTCTTTTTGTAGCAATTAACTTGTTGTAAAATCTTTGTCTTAAACATTTTTCTGTATCTCTTGTACTTTAAGAGGATGCTGAACCAGCGGCTTAACAGCTGCTTTGCTTCTACGCTGTCTAGTAAGTGGTGCCCTCTATACAAAGATAGACGTATATCTCTTTTCTTGTCTTTTGTTCGGTTTGCCCGTCTGATAGTGGTGGGGATATGCACAAGTACGCGACTGTCTGCTTGTGTGCGTATCCTGCCTACTATCGTATGTGCTTCATTAGAAGAACTAACTATTCTCGTAAACTAGACAATAAAATCACATTCTGATTGTTCCATTATATTCTTTTATATCATCCGCTTATCGCTCTGGTGCCTGTATATTTATACAATGTTTAGAAATTGTTTAGAAATAGCAAAATATGATCAAGTGATAATAGGACAATGTAACTTTTGGTACTTTTTAGCAGAGACCATAACAATTATAACCAAAATGAAAAACAGTCATAGGATAAGAAGTATTTTTTGACTACAATGTTTTTAGTTACAAATAATTATTAACAATGACCAAAAATCTGTTGTGTTGTCGATAATCATTATAAATGAGCAAAATTTACT
>NW_018020992.1:63257-69124 GCF_002006095.1 Pseudomyrmex gracilis | reverse complement strand
AATATTTTTTAATCATATGTTTTTTTGTTTATTTTTTTTACACTTTATGAATAGTATTTCTTAGGTTAAATAACAAACAAGTTTTTGGAATTGATTTTTTTTCATAAAGGTGTTTAAAATAACTCTTATTTTTGGTCTCTGCTTTTTAGACCAAAAAGCACCAGACCGATAAGTGTTTCTTTACGTTCTTTACTTCTGGAAAAGCGTTTTTCATTTGATACAGTAAATAATGAGATTAGTTTGATCTACTAAAATGACATATCCTGTCGGTATAACAGGACGGTTCAGCATCCTCTTAAGAAATGTACAGAGGAGTGCACCGTATCGTTCCGCTCTAAAAGAAGGTTTTCTCTGAAATTTCTCTTTTGGTTGCTTCTACTACCGCGCGCCGTACTTTTTCGGTCTCCGCCAGCGGCCCGAGATTGAAGAAAAACGGCGCGCGGTAGTAAGGACAGTCGGAGGAGAAATTTCCGAGAAATACTTCTTCTGGAGCGGAACGATATGGTGCACTCCTCTGTACGCAAAAAAGTGTAAGCGCCCTTTTACCTTTAAAGTCAAAAATCATATCCTTAAAGTAAAAACAGGCACAAATTGTGCATACCGTTAGTTATATATCGAGGCTCTCTACATACTCAAAACTTTATTGAAATCCAAGTTTCTGGGTTCGCGGCCTTCCCTTGTTAGACATCGTTCACTTGAACACAAAGAGACTTTTTATTTAAACGCTTAAAAGATATTCATAATTTGTGAAAGTATGTAACAGAAAAAAATGTACAATAATGACGTACAATGTGTACGAAATTTTTACTTTTTAAATGTACTACTTTTTTTAAATACATATTTGCATAAAAAACTACTTTTTTTTAAGTAGTTTTTTGCAAAGATAGTTTTTATGCAAATTTATTTTTTTGTATTTTTTTTTATATCTGTTACATACTTTCACAAATTATAAATATCTTTTAAGCGTTTAAGAGGATGCTGAACCGTCCTGTTTTATTATAAAAATAGTAAAATGAATAATGACTTTTGTCAAATGTACTGCACAAATGAGAAAACGGTTCTCCACAATAAAAGAAAACAGTAACAAGTCTCGCTAGATAATAAATGTTTATGAAACGGAAAAATTTTTTTTTAAGAAAATTGACTACTTTACATTATCAAGTATGTCTAGAGATTTAACAGTTTATATGTCACAAAACACACTTTGGCCCGCTAGATAGAACCTGTAAGAATATTACAAAAGTATTAAAAAACACTTTGAACGCTTGCAGGAAGAGAAAGTATTGAACCTGTAAATTGTAGACACAAAGGTTATTTTTCTTGTTAAAACACTGCACGAAGCACTACGTAGTTTGCAAACTTTGCACCAGAAGAGAAAGACATATGTCTATCCTTGTCTCTCTCATGTTATCTATCCTTGTTTTTGTCTGATTCGATCCCGAGAGATGGCGCCAGCTACCCGACAGCGTAGCTGCTAAGTAGCATTTGTGGCAGACTTTCTTCGTCAGTTCAGCATCCTCTTAAATAAGAAGTTTCTTTGTGTTCAAATGAACAGTGCGTAAGTGAACCGTGTCTAAGTAAACGGTGTCTAATTGAACGGTGCGCATCTTTCTGTGTACAAATGAACGGTGCGCATTTTCTTCCGTGTCCAAATCCAACTTGTCTAATGGAACCGTGTTTAAAATTCTGTGTCTATTTGCAACGTGTCCAATTGAACGGTGTCTAAATGAAGGCCACTCACATAAAATAGCTTATTATCTGGTATTAGGCTACTATCTTATAATAGGCATCTTTATTCTATGTAATCGTTGCTTGGCGATATATGTTGTTGATTTCAATCGTCTTTGAATCTTAGCTTGAAGCTGTCAAGACGTGCTACGGCACGACGCTTCGAATTGTATTCTTGTTATAATTATTAGTTAATAAAATTCTGTAAAACAAGCCGCGTTTTCTCGTTTACGCGAGTGCGTAAAAAGTAAAAGACGTTGTTGTTTTGCTTCCGCAGGCGCAACAATATCAATTTGAACAGAAAAGTTATGTATTATTTTGTAAAAGAATCGCAATAGTTTTTTAGTTAGTAATTAGTAAATGTAAGCTAATGAGCGCGTGGAAAGCAATAATTCAGACTTTGTAGACATGTATAATTTTCAGCTGTAGAGAAAACTGATTTACTTCTTAGTAATGAAAGGCAGAGCAAACAAGCAAGCGTTGTGTGACACAATTTCTTGCGATCAACTGATTTTTATAATAGAAAATCAAATATGCCTATAAAATCCGGACTATCACTTTTTACTTTTATTAATTAATTAATGTGAGCTTATTGGCATTAAATATTGCAAAATTTGCAAAATAATAAATGACTTTCTGTTTAGATTGACCCAATTTAGTTTCATACTTCGGCTGTGTCATTTTTCAGACACTTTGTACATCATAGTTAGCTTATCAGTTGATTACTGAAAAAAACATGGCGCGGCTGCACCAAAAACTAACAATAAGTGCAGCCGCGACAAGTTTTTTTACATTAAATATTTTTTATTTTAAAACATCCCACATGAGCTTTTGACTTTTCACACAAAGCAAAATCTTTATGTGTGATTCGACATGATTTAAGATTTTCCACGCAAGGCGAAGTCATTTCTTACATCAATGAATGCTTTATATAAAAAGTGCAGTGGTCATACAATATTTTAAACTTTCTATTGATTTAGAATATTTTTCACTTTACAACGTATAAACAACTTACAAAGTTTTATTATTTTATATATTTTTGTAACAATGTATAAACATACATTAAAAAGATTTTACTTACTATACGATTTTACTAGCGTAACTTATTGATATTATTTCTTTTGTAGAATAGATATTGTAGAGAAGATTTTTATAGTAATACTTTTTCTCTAGAGATACGAGTTGCGCATGTACTTGGCGCCTTTTTTACCTTTTTTTGAAAAGGTATTTTGTTCGGATATCACACATTTTTGTAGAATATGGTTTTGACAAACACTTTTTTTTACTGCAACACAATACACTTCTTAATACTTACTTTTTATCCTATTTTTCTCTAAATTTTTATATACCTAAAAAAATTTGTCTTGGTTTACTTATATACAATATATTAGTTTTTTATATTTTTTTTATTTTTTATTTAATTAAGCGCAACTTTTTATATTAGCATCTGTTCTTTCTTTATGGGCTATTTTACAATGAGGTGAAAATGTTCCAGTTGCGACTACTAGGAAAAAAGTATTATTTTACGTGCTGCGGTTGCTAGTTGCTGTTGACAAAAGTTAAAAGTTGACCAATTCTTTTTTAGTAGCCGTAACGACAAAGCGCAACCAAAAATAATACTTTTCTTTACGTAATTGCTAAATAAACTGGCAACGGGACATTTTCAATTTATTGTAAAATGGCCTTATGTATTATATTAGGTGCGCAACTAAGTTCCCGCTGTTTGTCAATAGATGACTCCAGCAGTAAGTGCTGGTCGATTTTGACATATCCAAAACGTCACGAGCCAAGCTTAGACATAGTAAACAAACCGCTTTGACACGTTAGTGATTTTGTTTTGGCGTCATATACTTTTGGTTGTGTAAAAATGCCTGTTTTTGTACCAAATAATCGTCATTTGCGGGAAGTGTGGATTTTCTTATTTCATTCAAAGAAAACGGCAGCTGAAGCGCATTGAGAGCTCCAAAAAGTTTACGGAGATGCTGCTCTAAGTGAAACAACGTGCCCTGATTGGTTCCGTCGCTTCAAAGACGGTGATTTCGACCGTCCGCGTGAAAGAAGGCCAAAAACCTTCGAAGACGCTGAATTGGAGGCATTGCTCGATGAGGATCCATGCCAAACGCAAGAACAGCTTGCTTCAGCATTAGGAGTTACTCGCCAAGCCATTTCCAAGCGCATTGCATGCGTTGGGAATGATTCAAAAGCAAGGAACTTGAGTTCCTTATGATTTGAAGCCAAGGGACGTTGAGCGTCGTTTTTTCACCTGTGAACAACTGCTCCAGCGACAAAAAAAGAAAGGTTTTCTTCATCGCATTGTGACGGGTAATAAAAAATGGATTTATTACAGCACCCCAAAGAAAAGAAAGTCATGGGGACTGCCCGGTCATGCTTCTACGTCGTCGGCTCGGCCGAAAATTCACGCTGCAAAGGTTATGCTGTGTATTTGGTAGGACCAGGTCGGTGTTATTTATTATGAGCTGTTGAAACCGAACGAAACCATCACTGGAAAACGGTATCGAATTCAATTAATGCGACTGAGCCGAGCACTGCGCGAAAAACGGCCACAATACGAGCAGAGGCACGAAAAAGTGATTCTACTGCATGACAACGCTCGGCCTCATGTTGCCAAACCCGTTAAAACCTACGTGGAAACGCTCAAATAGGAAGTCCTACCCCACCCGCCATATTCCTCAGATATTGCGCCGTCCGATTATTACTTGTTCCGTTTGATGGCACATGTCTGGCTGATCAGCAGTTCCGCTCATATGAAGACATCAAAAAATGGCTTGATTCGTGAATAGCCTCAAAAGACGAACACTTTTACCGTAACGGTATTCGAGCTCTGCCAGAAAAATGGGAAAAAGTTGTAGCTACCGATGGGCAATACTTTGAATGATTCATTTGTAACCATTTTTTCACAATAAAATTGCATTTTCAAAAAAAAACAGCGAGAACTTAGTTGCGCACCTAACATGTCACTGCACATGCGCATAATGTTCAAAGTACATCTACTTATATCTACATATATCGTATTTTCTATTTTGCTTTCTCACATTATCTTTTTACAACGTGTACATAATTATCTTCTCAGCGGCCCTACTTGCATATAAATGAAGCACGTGGTGCTCGTGCAGCGCGCTCACACTTTGCGCACATACTTAGCGCGAGGCACTACCGTGCTCTTGATTTTTCTTTTTCCACATAATCGAGAATAAAATTTTTCGCAAACTTCATGCTCGCGGTTAAACAAAACTACGATTCCAATAAAATTACAGAACCAAGAAATATTATTATTTCGACAATGTAACGAATCTTAAATGTGTAGAACGAATAAATCACGACCATCCTTGTTCCGCATAAACATGTTTTCTCGATTGACGTCAAACAAAAACATCTCGGCAGCCCAAATGCATTTTTTACATTTCACGTACTAAAATTTACCGTTGACACCTAACCTGTTGAAGCTTATTATTAAACCTTACGCAAAAATCGATAAGTTATCACCCTTAAGTCGCTACCACGCAACATCACAGTTAGTTGCCAAATTAATAACTTTTAAACTAAAAGAGATAGAAGAAAACGGTTTAGGTAATAATTCTTAGCGCAACAAACTGTAAAATACCAGCCTAGTTTAAACTTTCAGACTTTAGTTATTAACAATCAATTGTGTAAATAATAGAATATATCAAACTTTTACCGTGTGATATTTTGCAACTAACCAACAGGAACTGAGATGTAAAAACCATTTTGCTCTAACTTTTACCGTTCTCGAAATATTCAATTTGTTAACTTTCACTCTTTGTCATAAATCGCAGAGTAGCCGATTGAAGATACCTGTAAAATTAGTTTCAAGCTATCTCTTCAGGTTCTCGAGATATCCGCGATTTGCGAAAAGGACTGTGTATCGTTAAATGTAGAATAGTAAAATTTTATATTTAATATTTTTTATTTTTTCTTTAAAATTTAATAATCGATAATATTTATTTTTTTGTATTATATATATACATATATATATATATATATATATATATATATAATTGTATTATATTGTATTATAAACAAAAAATGTTTATTATCAGTTCTACCGCTATACTTGGCGCGAGACTATGGCTGCGTCCCGACTTACGCATATCCACGTA
>NW_018020992.1:48251-63252 GCF_002006095.1 Pseudomyrmex gracilis | reverse complement strand
TATACTATATGTAACGTGTACTATAGATAAATGCGCGCATATTATGCGTAACTCGGAACGCAGCCTATATCTACACGAAAGTGTTGTCACCTGGTGGCGACAAGAGGCGAAGTACGCTCAACCATTACGCACTCTGGTGGCTGACGAAAATCCGTGTCTGACGACGTGGACGAATTCTTAGAACCTAGTTTTTCGGCATTTCGGACTTTGTATCCAGATATCTCCATTGGAAAGGCACGGAAGAAAAACACCGCGAAATATTTTTTTTTGTGCCTCGATCTTAACTTTCGATTGAGTCTACTACGAACTCGATCGGTTTAGCCGTTGTTGAGATCGGAAAATCTCGAAAAGGCTCTCGGCTAAATTTCGCGTATAAGAGGCACAAGCAGCGCGCGCGCACTTCGTTTGCGCATATACTTGGCGCGAGGCACTACCGTGCCTCTTGATATACTAGTGTTCATATAATATATATATTTAATATATTATAATAATTAAATACTTTAAGATTGCATTTATAAAATGTAGATTGTTTTCGTACTTTATATTTTAACAAAGAAATATATAAATATAAACACTAATAATATAATACACACACACACACACACACACACACTCTCTCTCTCTCTCTCTCTCTCTCTCTTTACATACAGTAATACCTTATATGCGTTTTTCAATATTTTAAAAACTTGTTTTCGCAGTTAACTCATATTAATAATTAATACGAAGATGTAATGCATCTGAGATATTTTATTATTATAAATAATATTATGTAGAGAGATGACGTTTCTTGTTCAGTATGTTCATCCTGAAACGTTAGACATTTGCTCGCAATTAGTTAAATTAATAGATATTGATGCAAGAGATAGCAGTGCGGAAAAATTATTTGGCATGTTTAAATCTGAAATGTGGAAACTTAAAATTCCATTTTTAAATATTGTTGCCTTGTCATGCGACAATGCGTTGATCATGACAGGCAAATATTTGTCTTTTAAAAAAAAGCTTGGAGAAATTTGTAAAACTTTATTAACATTTTCTTATTTGTGTCATGCCGCTGCGCTAGTTGCACATAATGCATGCAGTAAGATTCCTGATTATTGCGAGGAATTCGTTAAAAAAATAGCAAGTTTTAGTAGCAGTAGTCCCAAGCGATCTGCTATTTTTAAAGAATTTTACCAATGGTTTCAGGAAACAAACCGCAAAATTTTAAAGTTGGCCGACACACGATGGCTTTCTCGGTATTCATGTATTGAAAGACTTTTAGAATCTTGGGATACTTATTACTTGGGATACTTAATTATTTTTTAACAGAAATAATAATGAGCGAAAAGACAAAATTGGGAGAATACTTATTATCTGGTATGCAAAAACCTAATGTAAAAGCATATCTATTATTTTTTAAATATGTTTAAAATTTTTTTAATTCTTTTAACGCATTTTTTCAAGCTCTGGAAACAAGAATACAGTTATTGCAACCAAAATATATATTATTTCAGTTTCCAAGTATTATTTGTAAACATTTTCGAGATCCAGAGCTTTTACATAATGTTAATGATAATTTTGACTTTTGTAAGAAAGAAAATCAAAAATCTTTAAACAAAATAAATCTAGGGGGGGGAACTGAATGTAAACAATATCCCGAAGAAGTGACTGAAAAAAAGCAAACGGAGTTGCTAATATTCAAGAAAATTGTTTACAATTTTATATTGCTGCTGCCCAAGACATTTATAAAAGACTACCAGTAAATAATACATTCTTATCAAAATTAAAAGTTTTCGAAACTGACACAGCTTTATATAATAGTAATAGAGAAACTTCTTTTAATGATGTTTCTTTTGTTACGTCCTGGCTCACGGTTATGGTCGGGCTATGGTGGAGTAACAGAGAGCTGTCGTTTCTCCGTCTCCGCACAGCAGGTTGGCGATCCCGCTGCGGCAGAGTCGAGCAAGTTTGTGTGCTCTCACGGACAGGTCAACGGCGTATGCCGCTCTTACTCTATCCTATGAGGCTCCGCTCGTCGGTCTCTTTTTAAGTCTAGAAATTTAACTTTACGGACTAAGGACGAAACCGTGCGATCAATTGAGGATGTGGATGGTGAGAGGTCGTCTTAATTAAAAGGAAAAGATTATAAAATGTACAATATTAATTTATTCATTTAGGGTGGTTACTGCTACAAATTTTTTGTGTTAAGTGTGTTGTCGTGTGGATGGATGTGATGTCGCGAATTTTACAATNANNCGGAGGGTCATCGCTCAGAGGCTAGAGAGAGGGAATATATATATATATATATATATATATATATATATATATATATATATGTATGTATGCATGCGTGTCGCAAGAGTGTGTGTAAGGGGCCTCCGGCAGGATTCTACAAATGTAAGTGTATCGGGTGCATGTGTAAGACGCCGATTCTTGGTATGGTGATAGAAATCATTACTCTAAATCGATTTCTATTATCTCATGGATTTCTGCGGAACTAGGGGGAAATATGGAATAAAAATGACGGACTGGGACTAGACGGATGTCATCTAGGTACGAAAATTTGACAGGGAGGAGTTTCCTAGATGGAGTAGTGGATATCAAGTGAAAGAGGTCGGAAGGATCTATTTTTAGAGGATCGATTACAAAGGGGATTTTTTTAGGATCTGCTTTTTGGTAAGTGGAGGCTAGTCTGAGGAAATGTTGGAGTTTAGGATCGAGCGGTGGGGTGGTTGGTCGTGAGGAATCGGAGGATTCATCATCCGCGAATTCTTGTCCGGATGTGAAAGGTTGAGGGGAAAGAGAGCGAAAAGGAGGTAGAGAAGTCGGCGCGGATTGCAGATCCGCGAAATTTTCTGTGGAACAAGAGGGCTCGGGGTGCGTTGGAGAGGGGGAGCGAGGAGATGAAGGCGGCGGATTGTTTGCGGGAGAAGCAGGGGAGGATTGAGCGTTTGCGGGAGGATCGGGGGTTACCGGTGAGTAGGAGGTAGCTTCGTACCACGAATCGTCGTGTGTATGTGTGTCTGTGTGTGCTTCTACATGTGCGTGATCGTGGGAATGTATATTAGTGTGTGTGTGTTGCGGATGCGTCGGTGAATGTGAGTGCGCGTGCGTATCGCAGGAGTTTTTATTGTTATTGTGGCTGTTGTTGTCGCTGTTATCCGCGTAGGCAACGTTGGAACGTTTCTCGGGGGTAGTGGGCGTCGGGCGGTTAGGCCTGTCCGGCTCAGCTTTGCCCAAGGCAAGCGCGAAGCTCGGTTCCGCGACTCGATTGCGTCGAGTCTTTTTTGTCGCCCGAGAAATGTCTTTGTGAGGTTCCACTTAAATCAATTATTTTAATTAATAAGCTGCAAGAGTCTTATTCGGTTGAGTAACCCGCAGTTGAGCCTTCAAGGTGCGAGGAGAGGAAGAAAGAAAATTGTTTACGGCGAGTTTCTTGTACGCGCTGAGGATACAGAATTAAAATAGAGGGTCGGAGCTTATCCTGAGCGATTCAAACCCGCGGATGTTTGTCGGGAATCATCCAGAGCGATTCAGGATCGCGGATATCTTCTCCGATTAAGGAAGGATGTGAGAGGCCGTCCAGAGCGACTCAAAACCGCGGATGCCTATCAGAAGTCGTCCGGAGCGATTCAAAACCGTGGACGTCTGTCAACAGTCATCCGGAGCAATTCAAAAACCGCGGATGTCTGTCAGAAGTCGTCTGGAGCGATTCAAAACCGCGGACGCCTGTCAGCAGTCATACGGAGCGATTCAAAAACCGCGGATGCCCGTCAGAAGTCGTCCGGAGCGATTCAAAACCGCGGACGCCTGTCAGCAGTCATTCGGAGCGATTCAGGATCGCTGATATCCTCTCTGAATAAGGGAGGAGGTGAAAGGGTGTCTTAGACAGTTCAGTAATCGTTTCTTATGAATGAGTGATTAATTGTTTTTATTTCGCGATTACGTTTCCCTGAGCTCCCTGAAGAGCAACTGCGGGTTTCTCTCTTTTCTCAATTTATATCTCTAATTTGTGGAACCTCAATGAACAATTGGTTTCTTAAAACACTTACTACTTAGGTGAGTTGCGGCGGTGTCGGGTTGGCTGCAGGTACTCGGGAGCGGAGGATTGACCACCAGTGTGGCTTTGGTGTCCCGGCTTTGGCACTAACTGCACCGAGCTTTACTTTTTGACCCGTTGCACCACGGCACTCCCGATCTTTTAGATTAGCGGCTCTCGACTTACTCGTCGCAAATTTGCTGCAGCACTCCCGGGAAATCGGCAGGTTTTCTGACTCCAGCCCCGAGAGTCCCGTCTTATATACCCTTTTGAGTCAGCGAGTGCTCACCAAGTTTTTTCTAATCGGAAAATTTGGTTGGGCCTTGCTGGTTTCTATTTGTTAATTAGTCGTCGGGTAAACTTTGTGTGATCGCCAATCGGCGACGATTTCCTTGATCGGCTCGTCCGATATTTCGGAGAAGGGAAAAGGGAGAGTGTTGTTTTTTTTTTCGATCACGCCACATAGACCCTTTGCTATTTGCCTATAATAAAAATGCTCGTGGCGCCGGAGTTTCTATTTGCACTGGCCGCTCTAATTTTTATAAGCGGTGTTTTTTATGACCCGGAGGTATCCGGGTTTGTTTGAAAAGCTGCTCGAAGTGTTTAAATAGTACATTTTTCTTGTTTCTTATCATAAAATTTCGGGTTATTACCAGGCGCGGTTTATCCTTTCGGGCGCCGATATGATTTCCGTTTGCTCTCCTATCGTCTGGAGTCTAAATTTCCAAACAATAAGAGACCCGTTCAAGTTATTTATTGCTTTTTATTATTAAAAAAAGGATTTGCTATGCGTTGGCGCGTCGCGTCGCAAGAAAAGGGGACCGTGGAGTCTCCAGGACGTAACACTTTTGTCGCTCAAACTTTTAGTGGGTTTGACGACAATAGTTTAAAAACGGAATGGTTTGCTTTATATCAGGATTTAACAGAAACAGAAAAAGATTATCGATATTAGATTTCGATGAAATTTGGAAAAAAAATTTCCAACGTAGTCATCCATATCCCAATTTGAAATCCCTTGTGAATACTGTTAGATCGCTGCCATATTCAAATGCTGACTCAGAAAGAATCTTTTTCTTGTTGCCAGACTTAAAAACAAAAAAACGAAATAAACTTTGTCTGTCATTGTCAATGCTACTTGCGTAGTTAAATCCGCATTAAAAGCAAGAAGGGAAATAGCTGCAAATATAGAAATAAATAAAAAATATTTGTCTCTCATGTCAAAAGACAAATTGTATAAAGCATTAAAGAATTTAATTTCAATTAGGGGGGTATTTGGGATTTCTCATATAAGAGATGCAAGTATAGCATCCNATATGAATTTTAGAATTGTTATTTCAATTCGAATTTCACGTGTAAAAATTTACATGTGAACACGTATATATGNATATATATACACGTATAATTTCCGCACAACACCTAGCGAACGGCTCCAATGACCGAATATATATTTATTAGTGTATAAAGCATGTCCCAAAAAACCAAAAAGTCAGCTAGTATTATATGCTGCAGATGATAATGAAATTGCAGGTCTTTCTTCGGTTAACAATATATAATAATGTTTAAAATAAAACAAAGATTATTTTAATAACAAGAAATATATAAGGCCTTACGAGCCATTCCCAAGATGTAGAGCGGAAACTGTACGTGTATATATATACACATGTAACGAATTCAACTTGTAAATTTTTACAAGTGAGTGTTTTTTGAATTAAAATCTCAATTCTTAAATTCATATGGGATGCTAGATTTGCATCTCACGTATGAGAGACCCCTTACCTACTTTTTAAAATATTGCGAAAAAACTCCTTTTTACGCAAGACTAACTCCAAGTTCCTCGGTGGCCTAACAGGAAAGGCGATAGCACGGAAAGCCGGAGATTCCAGATTCGACTCTTGGCCGAAGAGTGTTTTTGCAATATTTTAAAATTAATTAGGAAGGCATACGAGGTCTGTCATATATAAGATGCAAATATAGCATTTTATACGAATTTAAGAATTGAAATCTCAACTTAAAAACTTACGTGTAAAATTTACACGTGAACACACACATATATAGTCAAATTCACCGTAGTTTTAACTTTTGATGGAGTGTTTTATACTGATAAATCTGAGTTATTTTTTATATGCAATAACCTTATATATCTATTTTGTAACCCTTTTTTATATGCAATAACCTTATATATCTATTTTGTAACCTCTCCAAGCTATCCCATTCTCTCCATTCCCATATCTCCACCCCATATCCACAACCACTGACCAAACCAATACGTCGAACAACCATAACCTTCTACCCCAATCCCCACCGAACCTCCTCTTCCCAATCCCTTACACTTGACTCATAATAGCCGCCCCTTTTCTCACTCTCTCTTTTATCTGCGCCTCCCTCCCCTCGTTCCTCTGAAACACATACCCTAAATATTTGAATTCCCTCACCTCCTCCAATCTCTCCCCCTTCCACCACCATTCCAGCTTTTTCTCCTTCCTCCCTCTCCTCCTAAACCTCATCACTTTGCGCAGCGGCGATATCGTAACCTGTGAGGTATACTATCTAGTAATAACTATGTATAAAAATGCAGAGCGTTTGTGTCACTGCTGGCGTTTGAAAGTACACTAAGTTGGTAAAAATATAAAAAATTATACAATTTATTTTGTCCTTTTTGAATTTGTGTTTGATTCTTAATAACTTTGTACCTGCGCCATGTTATATAACGCTTTTGTAATAAATAAAAAAGGTAGTTCTTGCATTCATATATCTTTTTCCTGGAGGTCGATTATGTGCCATGTAACCATATAAAATGGTGGCTGAAAAATTTGTACCTTCAATGTTGCAAAATATTAATTTTCGTAAAGTTAACAATATTATATACGCGCCGTTAAATTAATTGACTAACTTAGATACTGAAGTTGTAGCAAATAGACCAACAAAAAATTTAAGACGTTGAAAATTGTGCTTCACAAATGAAACACATATCAGAGTATCAAAGATTGACCGGCCCAATGATCTCGCGGCCTGAGTGCAGAGGCTGCGAACCCGGAGGTCTCGAGTTCGAATCCGCTCACTACCTAAGGATTTTTTCTGAGCCGGTCCCTTTCAATCGAGTTTATCGGTTGATCGGCGAACTAAATCGAGACTCCAAAAATTAATTCGAGTATAATCTCGAATTAATTTCCCTCCCATAAGGAGATCAGAGTCACAACATCTCGAGCACGAGCCCGACACAGATGGGCACGCCCACTGTGAAAGAAGGCCGTGTATCGCGTGGTAGTAGGGATAAGAANTGCACAAGTTAGAATTCGAAAAGTGACTTACGGAGGTAGTACCTATACATACTCCTCCTGATATTGATATTGACACTCTGAGATTGATAAGAAAAAAATACCATTGCCTATAGTTGTTGAATCATAAGGCCAATTAAGCATCGTTCTTAAGGCCATCTTCTACACTAATAAAAAAAAAAAAAAAAAAGATTATCAAAGATTGCCTTCAAAAGCGTAAATTTATTGAAAAATTGATAAATCACTTTGGCACATAGTCCGAGACAAATTTTCTTAGTCCATGATAACTGTAAACTCTTTCTTATGCCATAACTTATCACGAAATCCATGTAGCCACAATTTTCAAACCCAAGTTTATAAGTTATGACGTTAAGAGGATGCTGAACCGCTGGCAAAAGTTCGCTCAGCTGCTACTCAACCGCTATGCTATCGGGTAGGTGGCGCCATCTCTCGGGACCGAGTCAAACCAAAACAAGGATAGATGACATGAGAGAGCCAAGGATAGACATATGTTTTTCTCTGACGCTTCTGCTAAAATTGTACTAACCGTATTTGGAATTTTTCTTGTCTCACAAGGCTTCAAAATCTTTTTTGAAGCACTCAAAATATTTGTATATGTTTCTAGTTTGGATTAAATGTATTTTTATTTAGATTTATATGGCCAATTTTGCATATAAAGTAAAAATGTAGTTTCTGTAATAACAGTCTATAAACTTTTTTTTGTTTTTCTTAAAGTTTTATGCTTTATCCCATTCTTTACTATATTTTCTTTATTTCTGGAAAAGCATTTTTTATTCCGATTCATAGTTTTTACAAAAAGTTCTAAATACGACATGAGGGTAAAACAGGACGGTTCAGCATCCTCTTAAGAGTGCGTAATTTAAACATGATAGCAATGTAAAACTAGAAGGAATATAAATCGACTTCAATCAGATAAACTTTGCGCCGTTTACTTAAAACCATTAACACGTGTTGATTGGTGTTTTTGAACCTATTTTAGACATGTTAGTCAATATAAGATGTATGTGCCGCACATTTAAAAAACAAATCTAAATTTTTACAAAAAGTAAAACTACGGTGGATTTGTCCATATATATACACGCGTATTTCCGCACAACATTCAGCAAACGGCTCTTATGACCGTTTATATATTTCTAGTTTAGAAACTTCAGAGCCTAAAGATTTTTTATTAATTATACATTTCAAAGAAGATATTTTTGTTATCTTCGAAACAATACTGTATAATTTTCAGTGATAAAGTACTTTCTAATTAAAATTCTTATAGTCTGTGTTGAAAATGGATCGATTTCAAATTCATCTAAGTTCGATTGATGAAGAAAATATAATTATAATTTTAATTAAAGTCATAGAGGAGAGAAGAATTTAGGATTCTTTACGAATAAACGCGATGTGTGTGCTTGCGCAAAACGTTTCACGTATTAATTCTGATTTCAGATGCAGAGAGCAGTGCTACTGCTCTGTTGGCTGCCGCTTTTCAACCACTGCCACGCCGTAAATCCAGGTGAGTATCGATTTATTTTCTCAAACGGACGATATTATATTGTCCGCGAGCTGCATATAGTGTTGCAAACGCGCACCCCCAATGTCTGTTGTATTTTATCGGTTGCTAAATCTCATGATGATTTTTGCGAAAGGTGAGCGAAAAATGGAAGCTGGATTTTATTATTATTCTGAATAAACGATTTCTTTCTGTCAACATGCCTCGTACAAAGCAGATTACTGTTAACGCGAACCGATATTGTAAATGTCGGTTTAAGAATCCGTTATCGTGTAAATGCAAAGCCGCATTTACGTAGCGCATTGGGTTTAACGTATAGCTAGACGTTAGGTGCCCGAACGTATTAGTATCCAAGCAACGTGTCCGACAAAAACAATGCCCCTGTTACCGCGAGCCAGCCGGCGGTTTCGTCTTGACTAGCTGGTGTACTGTAAGCAAGATCACGATTTGCGAGAAATATGTATACGTACGTTACATACGCGTCGCTTGTTCTCTTTGCTCACGCTAAAATACCGTGTGCGACATTAGTGATTATATTCATAATTATAATATAGGTAACGAGAAAGCAATTCGATTATATAAAATATAAGACACGCAGAGCGCAAAATAAAAAGATGAAAACAACTGAAAAAATTACACTTATTACATATGTTTCAGTGTATTTTTTGAGAATTAATAAGTAGTTTTCAAATACATTAATCCGATAGTAATAATACATTAGTTTGTATACACATGGAAATTAATATTATCTTAATTAATATTTTCAGTGTTTCTTTTTTGTATATTCAACGCAAAAGCGATTTATTACGTTAAAATTTATAAAACTCTGATGATTTATACTTTAGTCGCAAGTATGCGTTTTGCATGAAGTCATAAGTGTGAGATATAAAAATCAGTATGAACACTGGCGCTATTCGGAATATCGCACGTCGGTGTTCATATAGTTATAATATAACTCATGCATATCGTATATTTGCATTTTCTTCGCATGAATAAACCACATGACGCATGAGCGAAAGATATCAGACAAGAAATATGAAAAAAAAATCTCCATTTAGTTGCACGTAACGTATGTCATATGACTTCAAATATAGACACTGAATTATATTCAGCTTGATGGATCACTCGGGTGCGGTATTCATTGCTTGAGTAAGCAGCTTTGAAGCTTGACTCCTAAATCAGACATCGACACAATATAAAAATGTCTCATTACCAAAGAGTAAAAGTTAAAAACATGATAATTCCTCTTCTTGATTTCTAATATCAGCAATTGGCATATAACGAGGCTAGAGAAAGCACTTTTCTATTCTACTTATTATAGAAAAAGTTTGAAATTCATGAAGCTTTTTTCGACCAAAAAACTAGTTTATTAGAAAAAAAGCGAAAAAGTTATTAAATAATACACACCAAGAAATTAAATGTGATGTGATCGGGAACATTATTAATTTAACCTGCATTCCGATTATCACTGCCGGTACTGGAAATTTATAGCACATGTGACGTAAAGTATAGATTTTTTAGTACTGACAGTGAATATCGGAAAGCAGCCTTATTTATTGCGCGCGCAGACGAAAGTTATTAACCCTCTCTCTCTTTCTCTTTCTCTCTCCCCCCTCTCCCCGTAACATTACGTCATCATGTTCGAACACACCGGATATCACATTTGTATTCTCAGTGAAGCAGCAAGTTTAGATCTAATCAATTCGGTTGTCACGTGCGCGCCGGCGAATAATTTCACTCGGTTTCTGCGGGAATAGCCCGAGAAATCCTATCGTGGCTACGAAGCAAAAGTTCGCTATTACGATCTTAGACCCAAAGCTAGAATATGCTCGCGCTTTTGGCTTACCGGAAGTTTAATAATACGGCCCGCAGAAAGCGGCAAAACTTTAACTCAGTCTATATCACGGTCGGATTTGCTTTCCTTTGCATACTCCTCGTTGTTACACGAGCTTGGAGCATACACCAATCCAAAGAATAATATTCATTTAAGATTCGACGTTGCGCGAAGGATACTTGTAAATTCTGGCCTCATGCTAAGGCGCATATTTAAGTTGTAATCGTCGTACAATTACAAACTTTTCTGAGCTTATCTTTCCAAGTTTCGAGACGTTCGAGCGCGGCGCCTACGTGTTATTTTTCGCTCGATTGTAACTAAAAGCTACAAAAAACTAGTATTCCAGTTTACTAGAAGATGATTCAGAGTGTTTCTCATGCGACTGTATTTCGAACTTTGATACATTTCTGGTATAATATTGCTCGATATCTTCTCCGCGAAATTTTGGCGTTTCCCAAGCATATAGTAAATTAGAGATAAAACATAATAATTATAAATAAGAATTATAACGTTGTTACGTCTTGGACTCCACGTCCCCTTCATTTTGCAACAAAATATAACTTACTATTAAGCCCAGTTAAAATTTTAAGGAATAGTTTTAGTACCGAATTTCTGGAAGGAGAAACAATAACCAAGCGAGATAAGATAGACAGAATCGAGCCGGACGGCGCACTATAAACAATCAATGCAAAAGCAGCGAAAGTAATAAACAAACTTTATCGATTCTCAAGAAGAAAGAAGGATGGATAAAAAGGGTCGATTTTTGCCCCTCGTGCGGGCAGTAAAATTCATGTTGATTACTGTTGGGGTCCTACAGAATGTGAAAAACCCATCTTTAAGTCTAGGAACTTCGTAAGTCCGATGGAAACTTGGTAAGACGTGACAATAAAAATGGAATCTTGAGATATCAATTATTTGCAAATATCATTATAGTATCACAATATCTGGCATACGGTCCAATCAATCTTTGCAAAATATGATACAAAAATACTTTTGGATTAGAGGCAAGTCCTTATTGACGTTAAGCAACATAGGCTCACTTGTGAGGGTTGAAGCTTATGCGAAGTCCTATCGAAGCATGGTTTCGAAGAATATCTTAAGCACTATTAAAACTTGTTTTCAGCTTGTTTGCAACATTATTCCGATTAATCCTTCAGTATTTGTGATATGTTTGATTATCTCGATCTGCAACCCATATTCAAATAAACAGCGCCTATGTTAGAATAGAATTTTCCAAACAATAGACTGTTTTTATTTTACGATCTCTTGCGGAGACGGAACCGATCAGCGACCCGTAGTTAAATGATGTTGGTGTATTTAAAAAGTAATGATCTTCTTGCAAACACAGTTCAGACCGAAATTCTTCATTAACTCAGACGCACAATTTATTAATCGTGACTACAAAATATTGTAACATTCAAATCTATCGTACCGACTATCTAGAATGCCATTGTTCCAACTGTCGAGCGTAAAGCTTTACGTTTATGTCCATACTTGCTACTTTAACTATATTAATTGTAACTTTATGTCATCTCGCTAAAATTGAAATTACCATTAACTCTATATAGTAATAAAAAATTATGATTATATTTTTATTATGAAATTCACCTTTACTTAATTTGACTTTTTTGGAGCTCGTCTAATCAACGACCAACAAGTAAAAACCACTCGTTTCATTTCCTGATTTTTTCATTAAATTGCTCTGTTCCGTTCTTGGTAATTGAGACTCGCGTCTTACAAGAAAACATGCTATATTGCAAAAGTAATATAAAAAAAGTATCGTTACCAGTTGAAAGATCATGTTTGAAATAGGTGTTCTAGATGGTCAAATTTTGGGATCTTATGGATTTTGTCCCGACTTGGGCCGGGACATGTTTGATCGTTTTAACGTAGACATCAAAATATTTTAAAACTACCGCACTTTGAAAAAAATGTTTCAAACAAAAATTATAGGATTTTAAGAGAGCCATCAGATGAGCTACTTAGATTTTGAGTCCAAAGCTCACTTTGGGCTGCACCAAAAACTAAAGAACAAAGTGCAGCCGTGCCAAGTTTTTTTACATTAAATATTTTTTATTTTGAAACATTCCACATGAGTTTTTGACATTTCACACAAATCGAAATCTATATGTATGATTCGACATAGTTTAAGATTTTCTACGCAAGGCGAAGTCATTTCTTACATCAATGAGTGCTTTATATAAAAAAAGTGCAGTGGTCATACAATATTTGAAACTTTTTATTGATTTAAAATATTTTCTATTTTACAACGTATAAACAACTTACAAAGTTTTATATATTTGCAACAGTTCGACTTTTTCGTCAAAGCTTATTCCGTTTTATTTAGTTAAAGTATTAAAGTTGCGGAATAGCTCGTCGGGATCAGGGTTCGGTTAAGATAAAGTGATCAGAGTAGACTCGGTTATGATAGAACAGAAAGAATAATATGTGTTTATTAAACGAAAAATAAAATAAAGAAAGTATTTACAAAGTGAATTTTACAAAAGAAATCTCGAAAAAGTGAGTTTTAGAAAAAGCGAGTTTAAGTAAAGTGAGTTTTCGAATAGTGCGTTTTGATAATATTTAAATGAAAATCGAAAAGTGATTTCGGTCGAAAAATACGCTCTCTTACAAGAAGATAAATCGTTCTTCACGGTAATTTATTTCTCGCGGTACGGTCGGCCTTTTCGCTAGGCGTAGAGCGGCGCCTTCGTTTAATCGGGGAACAATAACGTTCTCCTGGAACGGCTTGACACGGAGGCCGATTTGCCCGGTGGAGAATACGAGATTTCCCTGGAGCGGATCGAACGGAAAGCCGGTTTGCCCGGCGAAGAATATGAGATTCTCCTGGAGCGGATCGAACGGAATGCCGGTTTGCCCGGCGGAGAATACAAGATTCCCCTGGAGCGGAGCGGAAGGAATGCCGGTTTGCCCGGCGGAGAATACAAGATTCTCCTGGAGCGGAGCGGAGGAATGCCGGTTTGCCTGGCGGCGAATACAAGATTCCCCTGGGGCGGAGCGGAAGGAAAGCCGGTTTGCCCGGCGAAGAATACGAGATTCTCCTGGAGCGGATCGAACGGAATGCCGATTTGCCCGGCGAAGAATACGAGATTTCCCTAGAGCGGATCAAACGGAATGCCGGTTTGCCCGGCGGAGAATACGAGATTCCCCTGGAGCGGAGCGAACGGAATGCCGGTTTGCCCGGCGGAGAATACAAGATTCTCCTGGAGCGAAGCAGAAGGAATGCCGGTTTGTCCGGCGGAGAATACAAGATTCCCCTGGAGGGGAGCAGAAGGAATGCCGGTTTACCCGGCGTAGAATACAAGATTCCCCGGAGCGGAGCGGAGCGGACGCCGATTTACCCGGCGGAGAATCTAAGATTCCCCGGAGCGGAGTGGAACGGATGCCGGTTTACTCGGCGGAGAATACGAGATTCCCCGCAGCGAAACGGAACGGATGCCGGTTTATCCGGCAGAGAATCTAAATGTCTGTTCGTTTTACCTGAACTGGCCGCTCTAGGTCAGAGTTTATCTTCTTTACTCTACGTTGGAAAAAGGATAAACTCTGACCTAGAGCGGCCAGTTCAGGTAAAACGAACAGACATTAAGATTTCCCGGAGCGGAGCGGAAGCCGGTTTTCCCGGCGAAGAGAAAAATAACTTCTTCTCCCGGTGAAGATCGAATCGTGAGTCGCTGTCGGTTTGCCCGACCGAGGAAGAGCTTCCTCAGGTGCTTCTCGCTAGATTCGGAGATCAGGCGGATCTGCTCTCTTCGCTTTTGGGCCCAGTAGCTTGGGCTACTCGCCATTTTCCGCGGGGCGGTGTTGATAAAATGCGCGGAAAACAACAAATTGTTTGTCACGCAAGTAGCTTCGTGATTTGGCGCGGCGCGCGGTGCGGGCGGTAAATCAGCTGTTCGCTTCGTGGCTTGGTGAGGCGCGCGGTGCGGGTACAATTGACTTGTTGGCGCGGGGAGCGCTCGGTACGGGCATTATGCCGTAGTTCGTAGGCGCGGTACGGCGCGCGGTACGGGCGGGGCGTCAACCGTTTGTTGACGCGGGAAATGTGCGGCGCGGGTGACACATTTGTCGCTATACAGTGTGTATTAAATACACGCTATAATTTTACAAGTTTTATTCGGCGCTAGGCGCTGTTTTTGTGCCGGGACGAATTGTCGGTCCCGGCCGTAACGATTGCATTGTTACCCTGACGAAAATGAGAAGTTTTATAAGCGTTTATTTGACGTTTGTATGAGCGTTTTGCGGAAATTCGTTGAAAGTTTTGAAACGATCAGTAGAGAATTCATAGAGCAGAAATTGCAACGCTACAGCGTTTGAAAGGCGTTTGTATAAAGCGT
>NW_018020992.1:45301-46711 GCF_002006095.1 Pseudomyrmex gracilis | reverse complement strand
GTCTATCAGCAAACTCTTTGTACAAAAATTTATCAGTATTTACTGAGCGTTTTGTGAAAAGCGTTACTTTAGCATTGCAGAATGTTTAGAAAACATTATATATAGCGTTTGATAAGCGTTCCAAAAGAGTTCAAACCTTTTAACGTTATATAAGCATTCTTATAAAGTTTGAAAGCGTATAAACTCTCAGAAAACTCTCATTAAACGGTTATCAACGCTCTGTAAAGCTTCTTATTTTCGTCAGGGTACATATTTTATATATTTTTGTAACCATGTATAAAAGATTTTATTTGGCGTAACTTATTGATATCATTTCTTTTGTAGAGTAGATCTTGTAGAGGAAGATTTTGATAGTAATACTTTTTCTAGAGATACGAGTTGCGCATGTACTATTGACAGCTCACAAGAATTCTACCCACAAGCTAACAGACTCGAGAGGCAAGGGGAATCGTCCGTCCGCTCCACCCAATCTTCTCTACTAGGTAGGTTCTGTCGAAGCGGTGGGGATATGCCCACAAGCGAGAACGTGTCCGTGAGCTCACACGGTTCTCGCTTGTGGGCATATCCCCACCGCTTCGACAGAACCTACTTAGTAGAGGAGATTGGATGGAGCGGACGGACGATTTCCCTTGCCCCTCGCGTCTGTTAGCTTGTGGGTAGAGCGAATTTTTGTAAGCTGTCCATAGTAGTCACTTTGAGTACTCAAATCCGCATTTACACGTTCCTATCTATCTCGCTCGCATTCCTTATCCCTTCTCTTTTGCACAGTTGAATTTCCAGAACTCTCTCCCTACTTACAAGGGAAGTGACGCAAATGTCCGTCTCCGATTTTGATGAGCTTTGAATATGTTGTAAAGTAACTAAAAATAAGAGACCCGTATTTTTTTATGTGCTTTCTTGCACGTTTGAGGAGTGATACACCCCTTCGAAAGAAAACCGGCTTTTTTGTTTTATGCGATTATCATCAAAACGGTAAGAGATATACAAAAATGTTTCAAATAAAAGTTGCATAGTATTTTATAGGCTTTACAACCGCGTAGTTGGATTTATGTTTCATTCAACATTTTTTTATTTACCCTCACACGTCATTTTTTTCCAATTTTCAAAACTTTTGTAAGGAAAAATTGTAGCATTTTTTACGCTGAATTCAATCATGTATGATTTTCTTATGTTTCAAAATCGCATCTTTCAGAAATAAACCATCAATATCGTATTATTTGCGTCGCGCTGCATGACTCATCATTTATATCGCGTTTTAATCATAATAGGCGATACAAAAATTAAAGAATGAAAATAGTCACGTCGTCACGTATTGGATAAAGTTCTAATCACAGAGCAAAGAGCAAAGTTTAAAAGCGTTGCTAAGACATCCCTTCCACTGATGCTTTACACTTTTAATTTATTTAACAG
>NW_018020992.1:40961-43426 GCF_002006095.1 Pseudomyrmex gracilis | reverse complement strand
TCAATGTCGTGAATAATTATTCCTTTTTCAAGAGCTATATTAAAATTATTTAATATATATTCTGAAATTTGTTTTAAGTTGTGGTATCTACTGCCAATTTCATTTACTTGAATTTCCCATCGTCGCAATTGACGTAATAAAGATACTTTCCGAAATTTTCGTTTATCTCCTTCCAATGTTCTTGGTCCAATTTTATCACTTTTCCAATATTCCACTGCTTGTTTTCTGTATTCATGCAAAATACGTTCATCTGTGGTACATACAAATTTAGGAGTTAGTATATATTTTTCATCTTCGTGCTCTACATCTTGTAGCTTTACTTGTTCTGCTTCTGAAATATCATTATCTTTGTCATAATCCAAATATATTTCCTCTTCTATGTCACATCTTTCATCACGCATTTCTTGCAACATCACCTCTATTTTACGTGCCGTTTCTCGTTCTTCTGATGTTATTGGACTTGTAAGTAAATTCAAAGCAGTAAAAGTCACGTAAAGCAACATTATTACATTATATGGATTACATTGAACCATTCTGAAAAATATAAATAAATACTAAATATTGTTTTAATCTTTATTTGTGTACAAGAAGAATAATACTTACTTTATAGTTTAGTAAATTTATTTGTGTTATTTTTTGTGTTCATTAATTTATGAATTATTACTATTATAGTATATGAATATAAGGACATGAAGAGCCGTTCGCAAGATGTTGTGCGTGAATGTGCTTAAATATATATATATGTATACACATATATATTTTGAAATAATTTTTTTCCTCTATATAGGATGCTGGATTTGCATCACATATATATAAAAGACCCCGTATATCCCCCTAACTAATTTTAAAATATTGCGAAAAAAACTCCTCAGCCAGGAGTCGAACCTGGAATCTCCGGCTTTCCGGGCCGTCGCCTTCCCTGTTAGGCTACCGAGGCACTTGGAGTTTGTCTCGCAATACTTCGTATATCTATCAAATATGTTCAGATCTTTTTTAATACCGCTTCTTCCTCCAGCGTAAATTCAAATAATTATTAGAATTCTAATAACAAATATTCTAATAATAAAGGAATTTTGCCCACGTTAATATTGACCACGCATTGCAATTTTTTATTTCGTTTTGTTTGTGTTGTAATTGTCTAGGCTAGGGGATTGCGCCTCCCCCCCCTCCCGCAGAGAGAGTGGCTTTGCTCCGCTTTGTGTGGAAAATTATAAATTTGACGTCAATCGCAACGTGGTCAATATCAACGTGGGCAATCGCAACATGTGCAAAAATAATTTGTGGTCAATCGCAACATGGGCAAAAGAGACTCCCACTTCCTTCCACTCACCATATCAAAAGAAAAGTGCGAAATCAATAAAATAATACATCATTGCCAGTGAATATTATACGGATAAAGTTGTCGATCAATGTTACTGTCGGTTGAAGTTGTTGTCGATTAAAGTCGTTGTCGATCAAATCTGGAGTCGATGAAATCTTGTCAGTAAAAATAGTGTTGGTAAATTTTATGTCGGTAATTTCCATGGAATCCGTTTTTACAGTATTTGAAATCATTTTGTGAGAAAATTGAACCGTTTTATGTAATTGTAAATAAAAAGTCTAATCTTTATGCTCAAAACCCGTTCTTATCGGGTTAATCGGGTTTCTTAACAGCATTTAATAGTTGGTTCTTTAGAGTTACGTGGGTTACACTGGATTACTGAGAACCGAAACTAATACGGGTTATAGTTACAATCTCTGATTAAAATTTACCGTTAAAGCTTAATCTGTTAAAGCTTATTATTAAACCTTACGCAAAACTCGATAAGTTATCACCATTAAGTCGCTACCACTCAACATCACAGTTAGTTGCAAAATAACTTTTAAACTAAAAGAGATAGAAGAAAACAGTTTGCGCCATAATCCTTAGCGCAACAAACTGCAAAATACCAGCCTAGTTCGAACTTTCTAACTCTAGTTATTAAGAATCAATTGTTTAAATAATAGAAATTATCAAACTTTTACCGTGTGGTATTTTGCAACTAACCAATAGGAACTGAGATGTAAAAACCATTTTGCTTTAACTTTTACCGTTCTCGAAATATTTAATTTGTTAACTTTCACTTTTTGTCATAAATTGCAGAGTAGCCGATTGAAGGTGCCTGCAAAATTAGTTTCAAGCTATTTCTTCTGGTTCTCGAAATATCCGCGATTTGCGAAAAGGACTATGTATCGTTAAATGTAGAATATTAAAATAAATCAAATGTGTATATTTGTTATTCATAAGCTTTATTGTAAAACCGCGTTTTCGGGAACTCTCCAATCACCGAATTAACATAGGATAGTATATCTATTTTATATTTAATATTTTTTACTTTTTATTTAACAAATTTAATAACGAGAAAGTACGCTCAATAATATTTTTTACTTTTATATACAGGGTGTCCCAGAATTGGTTTAACATCTCTCGTAGGCAGGTAGAAGGA
>NW_018020992.1:29649-39851 GCF_002006095.1 Pseudomyrmex gracilis | reverse complement strand
GTGAAAAGTCCTATACCATTTTGCTAGATTTGCAATAGTTACTGAGATTTTAATTAACAAAGATCCGCGAATAAGCATGCATCGGGCTGTCTTACGCGCGTAAGACTGCCCGCCGCGCTTCGCGCGCTAACAGTGTTACCCATAGCGACATATGGGAGGAACTAATATAACAGCATATACTATAACATATACATATTAAAATGTAATTGTGTGAAGCGCGCCGGGCTGTCCTACGCGCGTAAGACAGCCTGATGCACGATTATTCGCGGATTTTTGTTACTTAAAATCTTGGTAACTATTGCGAATCTAGCAAAATGGTATAGGACTTTTTACCTCAGTTTTATTCCTTCTACCTGTGTACAAGAGATGTTAAACCAATTCTGAGACACCCTGTGTATATATTGTGACGGGCCCTTCGCTGCTGGATTTTCTAGCAATGGTGCCGTCCAACTTCGGCACGTTTTTGGCAGCAAAAATCAAAAAGAGTTACTCACCGAATCTCAATAGTCGGGCGCCAGGCGTGACTTCACACCGTTCTCAACAGAACTCGAGTTGCAATAATTACTTCCTTGGTTCAAGGACGTGACGGCACTCTTTCGGCAGCTCAGTTTTTTGAATAGTTACACGGAGAGGCGTAGGCTCAGGAGGCAGTGTTCATCGCTCATGAGGTGATAATTTAACATAGAATATTTTAATGTTCCCGTATATCGCGCAGGTGAACGGCAACGCAGCGAACTCGGCTCGCAACGGTACGGTGAAGAGAATACAAATACAAAAAAAAAAAAAACAATACACGAACGTATTACGGACGATACAACGCCCGGATTGTTGCGACCGTGGCACAGCGAGAGAGAGAGCAGCAATTCTAGGAATTGTCGGCAATTGGCGACTTGTAATTTTCATACTCCAAAAGAATAATTTTCACAACAATATTCAGCGCGGCATCGAGCTGACGAAACGCGTGCAGACTCGATCCGCGAAAATATTATATACGACGTATGCGAGAGAGAGAGAGCGAGTAGTCACTTACGCTTGTCGGCACCTTCCTCCCGCAGTTTCGCCCACACAATCGGCAACTCTCCGTTCTATGTAGTCCGCTCAAGGTCGGTTCTGATCCTCCTCGGGCTCTAGTCACTCCAGCGCACTATCACTTGGCACGTATATGAGGCAGGGAACTTGTAAGTACCACGGCGCGCACAATAATGAATCTCGCCGGTACGGCAATTGCTCTCGCGGCCGTGCGCCGCTCGTCGCGCTAGGTGATGAGCCAATCATAATTTACTTTTCACGGCGCCGCGAGTGACAGCGGCCACGTGCGTATCGGCAACTCATCGACACGGGCCCTGATTCTGTTCGCCTCAATCCGCTCTGCGTCCTTTTCTTGGCTCGATGAGCTTGTTCGGGCTCATCTTCTAGCTTCGCGGTGACAAGACGCCACAGGGAGCTCCGCTCCGATTTTTGGAGAAGTCGGAGTGTCGACATCTCCCGTTTTTTGGTCCATTGTCGATCTCGTCGTCGCGTTCTATGCCTCTGGAGCCCTTACGGTCCTGTACTGCTATTTGTCTCCATCTACGGTCGTACTTCTTTGTCCGACGCCTCGCATTGTGATCTATTCTCTCTCTCCTCGCTAGGAACGAACGGCAACGCTAGCCGCCACGCGGCCTATGCGGCACAAAATAACACCCTAAAACGCCATTCAATAATACAGAATAACTCTGAAAACTAATGACGCTCAACCTGCAAATAATATGAACAATATTAGAGCACACTTCAATGTCGCACTTAATTACAATAGACAATAGAGACGTCACGCGCCCTCGCCAATATACGCGCGCTCGCTTGCTTTATTCAGTCTTATGAGCTGCTCTCCCTAAAACATGGAAAGACACAAGCCCACCGCCGGCCGGAATTATGTCTTTGTAACGGACACGAAAAGTGTCACGTCACAATATATATGTATTGTATATGATATGTCACAAATTTTTGAGAACAAAATGTTGTACACGCGATCATTTGTTTAATACATTTTAGAAGTGATTATAATATTATAATACAAAACAATATTATAATCACTTCTAAAATGTATTCAACAAATGATCGCGTGTACAATATTTTGTTCTCGAAAATTTGTGACATATCATATACATATATATATATATTAGCGTCCAAACCCGAAGTCCGAGCAGTTTTAGGATTGACTGGTCAATACCCGAAAAAAAGGTTAGGATTAGGTTAGATTTTTCGGGCATTGACCAGTCAATCCTAAAACTGCCCGGACTGCCCGCAAAAATAAAACAAGTATGAATGTTTATGTATATTTAAAATATTTTCCGCTGTAATACTATAAAAAACGTGTTTGTATGTGTAAATAGGAAGAAAAAGTAGAAGCAGCAAACTTAAAAAAAAAAAACCCGAAACTAGCAGGGCGCGAACACGCAAAGCGCGGAGTACTAGCGCGGCGCCTTGTCCACTGCGACACGCCGCCACTTTGGTAAAATTCTTTTTAGAACTGTACTTATAGTACATGCTAAATTTCAAACCGTTATTCCTCCTAAACGCTTGAGAGGTGCGTCGTCTCCAAATAGCATTTGTTGCTTCTCCATCCATACTACATTCCTACGAAGTTTCGTCAAACTCGGTGACTCGAAGGGTGGAAAGAGTGGCATGAAAGAGCCAGTTTTAGTATAGAGCCAAAAACACTATTTAAAAAGCAATCAAACATACCGCTTATTGTTTCAATTTGTAGTTTACTTATTCCTTTGTGTTATGTAATAAACAGATAAAATCTAACAAGCTTAATAAACATATTTTTACTTAAAAGAAAAGTAAAATTCGGCTCTTTCATAACATAATAGTATTGAAAGAACCATCGAATGTTATGAAAGATCCGACCCCTTATAACAAGAATCTTTAACTGTTTATAAACAAAATAATAAACAAACTATTAATAGACATTAATATAATTGTTAACAAAACATTACTATAATTGTTAAGAAACAATTGTTAACCAAAATGCTAGAACTATATAGTTTCATAACAATCTCTTCAAAAGTAAAAAAATCATTAACGTAAATTTATATATTTTTTACTTAAATCTAAGTAACTCTTACGTTATTACTCAAACTTTCAAAACAACTTTTACAATTACAATTGAGAAAAAAACTTAATCTCTTAGGTATCTTTAGAAGCAATTTAGACAAAAATAATTTAGCAACCCTTTTTTATCCCACATTTTCTGTATGTCCAATCAGAATAAAGTTTACACTGAAACCATATTTGCTTACTCTTTTTATAACGTTTAGTGCGCACTATAAAATTATTATTATAATTTTCTTTTTCTAGTTTCTTTTTTTTTATTTTTGATAATATTTTATCAGAATCTGAAGACAAATCATCGTTACATTCACTGTCAGAGCTAGATGTTTTATTAAAAAAATTTTTTGATTGTTTGGTAGCCGGCTCTTTCATCACACTATAGTCCGGCTCTTTCAAAACTTTTTCTCTTAAAACTTATAATCTCAAAATACACTATCAAATTAACGCTATGAATGAAAAATATTTACATAATTAGGAGACTAAATACATATATACAATTGTGATATAATAATTTTTGTATTATTTCTTTACACAAAAATGTTAAAAAACAAAGAAATAAAACCCAAAAATTTACTTTTCAATGACAAAATCTTTAATACGATGCACCGACGCTATTTATTTTTAATAATCTGTTAAATGTTTGTGGATGACACACGTCTAGTGTTGCTATATAAAAATTAAAATTTCCGTGAGATCCGTTCAGAAACTGCCGAATAATTGAAAATGGCTCTTCCATGCTACTTTTTCCCTATACTCCCTTTGTAAGTACAATAGTACTCGCGGTTCTAATTCCGACCCGAGTACGATATCGAGCAATCGTTGAAAAGTCGCCGGTGCCGAGTGGAGTTCAAATGGCATCACTTTGAATTGCATGAGATCTCTTTCTGGTACCGTGAATTGACGTTATCGGTCAAATTTCCTTTGTTAATGGCACCTGCCATTACCCGCTCTTCAGATCGATAGTGGATAAATAACGCACACTCTGCAATTTATCTAATGTCGCTGGAATGTGTGGCAGCGGATAGGCGTCTTTCTCCGTTACTTCGTTGATCCGACGAAAATCTATACAAAACCGGTATTCTCCGTTTTTCTTTTTTACTATTACCACCGGCAAACTCCAGGCGCTGCGCGATGGCTTGATAACGTTTTTCTGCAGTATTTTCTCTCCAGGTCAATGATCGCTTGAATGGTCGGATTGCGTGGCCGGTAGCGTTACTTTATTGGAGTGTCGGGTTTTAGCTTAATACTGTGGCTCAGCTGATCCGTCGGTCCTGTGACTATCTTGACTTTCTGCAATTCCTATTTCAAAAAGCCCGTCAACCGTTGTCTTTCTTCTTCGGACAGTTGGCCACTGGCAGCGGCCATTAGAGCTGTATCTTGGTGACTAGAGGTCACTTTAAACTGTGGTATTGGAAGTACAAATTAGTTCGGTCCGTTTTTTTTTGTGTTCAAAACTGCATTTATTTCAAAACAAAATGAATGAACAGATTAATTAAAGTATTGTTCATCGCTGGCTACTACTTCTTCCTATCTCTCTGGCAATTTTCAAATTCCATCTCGAAAAAATAACTCGTCTTTGAAGGCAATCCAAGTTTGGAGCCAATTTTCGATTTCTGCGAAAGAAGTGAACCGGTGACTTGCCAAATCGTGCTGCATCCTTCAGAACAACCAGTAATCAAAAGGAGCAATGTTAGGAGAATACGGCGGTAAAACATCCTATTTGAGCGTTTCCAAATATTTTTTTACAACTTTTCCGACATGAAGCCGAGCGTTGTCATGAAGAAGAACAACTTTATCATGTCTTTGCTCGTATTCCGGCCGTTTTTCTCGCAATGCGCGGCTCAAACGAATCAATTGTAGCCGATACAGATCGCCTGTTATGGAATTGCCAGGTTTCAGCGGCTCATAGTAAACAACATCCTTTTGGTTCCACCAGATACAGAGCATGATCTTCGAACCATGAATGTTCGAAACATTCAATTGGTTTGGTGTTGATGTTAAGGTCGATGGCAACGATTGACCGGGCTTAGCGTAGTATTTTTTTTTCTTGAGATTGTCGTAGAATATCCACTTCTCATCTCTACTCATAATCCGATGCAAGAAACCTTTTCTTTGTTGGCTTTGAATCAGCAACTCGCAAGTGAAAAATCGCCTTTCAACGTCTCTCGGTTTCAGTTAGGCACCCAATTTCTTTGTTTTTGAATCATTCCCATGGCTCTCAATCGTACAGAAAGGGCTTGTTGAGTTACTCCCAATGATTTTGCAAGCTCTTTTTGCGTTTGACTCTGATCTTCTTTAAGTAATGCCTCCAAGTCTTTGTTTTCAAATTTTTTTTGCTGTCCAGACCGGGGCTTGTTTTCGCCACTGAAATCTCCATTCTTGAAACGTCGAAACCATTCTCTACATGATTTATCAGTTGGATCAGTGTCACCATAAACTTCGCCAGGCATTTGATGGGCTTCAGCTGCACTTTTCTTCCAAGTAAATCAGAAAATTAAAACCTCCCGCAAATGCTGCTTAGTTAACACAAAATTTGACATTTCAAACACAGTAAAAATCAAGATTTTTGTATGAAACTCAAAGCGATATATAGTAAATATTATTAGCAGATATCTAACTTCTCTGAAACCGCCAAAATCGGCTGTCACTATGAACCATTCACGACAGCCGGAGCCATTTTTTGTAAATGGACCGAACTAATTTGTACTCCCAATAGTAGCGTGATCTCAAGTTTGCTCCACAGATCTACCTCGATTAATATCAGTAATTGCAGTGTTGGCAGGAAGCTGTGCCTTCATGTTCTTTTCTCGACTTTTAGCGGCAGAACCACCGTTCTGTAGAGTCTATAGAGTCCAATCATCGCTTCCCGCGCCTTCATTGGTTCACATTTATTAATTCATATCTCAATAAATATTGCGAATTTTGCAAAATGGTATATAACTTTTCTGTTCAGAATGACCCGATCTACCTACACACGTCGGCTTTATAGTTCGTTGTCAGACACCCTGTATAAACCATGTAATATTAGAAAGATCCGCCGAAATATGTATTACAGAATATCCACTGAAGATGACTTGGTAATAAAGTTGAAACGTCTGGATATAAAAATTCACGAGTAATTTATTAGCATAATAATCCGCTCTTTGTTCAAATTGCTCACTTCATACATCTGATTTGAATAAGATATTTTGTTTTTCCTGTAAATTATTTAGCACAAATATTATTAAGTTAACTCGTGGCGGTTATTCAGACTAGCAACATGCAGCAACGTATTTTGTGCAACACGAAAACAGTATACAACATATTAAATGCTCAAAGATATGTTGCAAATTAAAATTCCGTATGCAAAAGAAGTGTACAATGGATAAAAATTTTCAAACATATTATGAAATGGAAACAAAACGATAGCGCGCTATTATTGAAAGAACGATAGCTATTGTTCAAGTTTTATCTGGTCAATGTTTATCATTTCGCGGTGAATCCACTGAGTTATACCACCCCAACAATGGAAAATTTATACAAGCTGTAGAAATGTTAGTTAAGTTTGATCCAATAATAGCAGAGCACGTAAGAAATGTAAAAACATCAAAACAAAAAAAGTAATATACCACATTATTTAGAAATACATTTTCAAAATAAAATCATTGAGGTATCAGCAGCAGCTGTAACAAAAGAATTAATTACTATTATAAAAAATTTGAAATATTTTTCTGTTATTTTTTATTGCGCTCTAAATTTAAGTCACGTCGAACAAATCACGTTCGTTGTCCGATGTGTGAATTGTACAAAAAGTAATGTGAAAATAGAAGAATTTTTTCTTGGTTTTTTTCTAATAGTTGATATTAAGCCACTGGCAAAAGTTTATTTAACTATCTTATTAATGAATTGTTACCAAAATTTAATTTTGATGTAAAAAATATCCGTGGATAAGTCTATGACAATGGAATCCCCAACATGAGGTAAGCACAAAGGACTGTTGTGACCGGAAAAGTAGTTAGTAATTAAGAAATAGTTGAGGTCACAACGACAAAGAATAGGTAGTAAAGACGGCGCAATCACGTAGGTACAATGCGATTGCGAGTTAGTTATAGTAAGCATTCCGAGAATGCCCGGTTGCACCAAGCTAAATACAAGCAGCTTACTTGGTCAGCTAGGTGAGCAACAAAGCCGTTTACAGGAAACGGTGTCAAAATTGGGAACGGGCGCGTTGCCCTACAGAGCTCGCGCCACGTCCTGATTGGTCAGGAGACCTGACCAAGAACTGGTACAAAGTTGTATATAAATAAAGACCGGCACGACGGAACTCGAGAGAGTCTCCGAGCCGTCGTCTTATTAGTATAATTTAGCAATAAGGATTTGTAAAAAAAGACAGAATAAACCATTCGGAAACCCAAGGAGACTAGGCTCTTTCTCTCGCACCTGCTCAGAAAATCCTAAAAGAACTCAAGTATCGTCGCGGCGGTACAACAAGACTTCAAAAAATAATTTTTAATATTAATCTTATAGCAACATTTGTATCATGTGCAGTACATAGTTTAAACCTAGTACTTAATGATGTCGTAAGCATTAATAACGGAATTGTTGAAGTTTTTGATATTGTTAAAAAATTATATAATTTTTTCTCTGCTTTTCCATATAGATGGAATATGTTAAAAAAAATATTTAAAAATATTATACAAATTTAACGTTAAAACTTTAAATGACGCTCGATAGTTAAGTCAATAGTTTAACGCTGTAAGACCTTTGCAAGAAAATGTCAAACAAATTTATGACAGTTTAATTATTTTAAGTGATGATTAAAATAGAGATTTTAGTACAAGAAACATGGCACATTTCTTATCTAAAAAATTAAAATCTTTTAAATTTTTGTTTGTTAATAATCTGGCAAGATATGCTTAAAAATAGACGTTAACAAAATGCTACAAAATCCCAATATTAACATTAGTAAAAGTATTAAAGCGTTAGACAATTTAAAACAATTTTTTAATGAGAAAAGAAATAATGTCAGTTTTAACGAATACATTAGTAAAGCTATAAAGCTTGCTGAAGCTGTTAATGTAGAATGAGAACTGAAGTTTTCCTAACTCGCATAAGAAAGAAATCTCGTTAATTATTATTTTTTCATTATAAAGCAAAACCTTCTGTAGAGGAAAAATTTACATTATTAGATCAAAGTAACAATATATTTAGTTTTTTGTATTCTCTTCATAAAATAGATTCCGACATTAAAAAAGAATGTTGCATGGATGTGGAAATGTTTTTACAAATAAATGTAGATGATGCATCACAGTAATATTACGGTGATATATAAAAAAAACAACGTTTTAGAAGGAAAATTAATTCGGAATTTCACTTGAATTAATTTTTGGATATCTGATTCAATTTGTCGATCAACTGATTAACTCAATGAAAGATACCGGAGCCCGGAAAAAATCCTAAGGTAGTGGTAGGACTTGAACTCGAGATCTCCATATTCGCAGCCCCTGCACTCAGTCCGCAAGACCACTTGTTCCTTAATATAATGTAATTATTTTTGGCTCTTATGACCGAAGATTCCATGTTTGTATTATTTTTCTTTACTTATTCTCAAACCATTCTACATATTTTACTTATTATATATTTAATAATAACTATTTAATAATTGTTCTTATTATAAAATTTAGATTACTACAATAAACTTTAGTTATCATTGAATATATATTTATTATATATTATATTATTTTTAATCGCAAAAAAATTTAATACATAAAAGGTAATCAATTTACTAAATTGTACGTGGCTACTTATCTATAAATAAATGGCTATACTTACCTATAAATAATGTATTTAAAAATATAATATTATTCAAAAAAACAAATGTTATTACTAAACATATTATAATTAACGGTTGAAGTTGTTGGATGTCGAGGGAGTTGGTCGGTGAGAAGAAAAAGTTCTACTATTAAACTTATTTAAATATCTTTTATTGCTCCTTAGATGTTTTTTTCTTTACACGGCTGTTTGTCATTCACTGCGATACACTTTCCGGCTTGCGGAGCCTCACAGTGAGTTAGCAGTCAGACCACGATCTTTGTCTGCTCTAATCGTGCGATCGATTTTATAGTAAATCGATCGCGCCGATTCAGCCTACCGGCCCTAGCAACGGCCGTGCCAGTTGCCAGTGCCAATGCCAACACATGCCGCGTTGCACTTTGGACAATGCGGCGATGTGTCGCATCCTGTGGCAACCAGCAGTTCTTTCCGGAACTGTTGGTGCCCCGCAACCTAAACAGGTCATTGAGCAACAATAGTGACGGTTCATCACGTTGCTCAATGACCCACCTACTTACTCTTTTCTTTCAAAGAAACTTATTACCAAACTTTACTTCAAAACTGCCACACAACAAATTTAACTCAAGTTTGTTGTTAGAACGTCATTTAACTGTTTTATTGATGTAATATTGAAATTCAATATATAAGTTAATATATGACGTCAACGCGACATCTAAATGACGTCATATCGATGACGTTAACTTTTAGTATTGTAAATGACGTCAGAATAACATACCACTTATATTACTTAACGTCATCAAAATCACTTCATAATCACGTCATTATCACGTAAGCTTGCTAGCTGGGTAACTTTCTTTTCCAGAGCTGCCTAACACCGCAGGCATCGTAATTCAATTGTATGTAAATTGCCGGTAATGTGTAATCATGTAAAGCAGCTTTACATTACAACAAAAGTTTTGCAACATGCCGGAAGGACGGAGATGGATGTCGAAAAAGTCAAACTAATAATAAGTCATAATTTTAGTGGGGTTGTGCGTTTAGGTCAGCAGCGATAGTGGACAGCAGCAATGGTGATAGCAGCAAAAGGATGGCGGCCGAGGTGTGGTTCTTTGTAGCGAAGGTTTGATGTTCCAAAAATATGGTTTTATTCTGTAGCTATTTACAAGTTATTTACATGATATACTTGGCTCTGACAAGGGCCGGTTTGTATTAATGTATGTGCCGGATTTCTCCGTCGGATTCTGCGATGCCGTGATCGATCTCGTCTGCTGCGGGAGTGAGCTCTCCTCGTACTGGGTGATCGATGTCTGGAACGGCTTCTTTCTCTATGCTGC
>NW_018020992.1:24817-29374 GCF_002006095.1 Pseudomyrmex gracilis | reverse complement strand
CTGATGTCCCACTGTGCTAACAGGGCTTTGGGAGGCCGCGTCCGTCGAGGCGAGAGTATGTTGTGAGGTCGGAGTATCCACGGCCGGAACGACTCTTCTATTGGTCCAGTGGATTCCGCTTTCTGATTGGCTGCCTCTGGTTTCGCCACTCCAAATGGTTCCGAGATGAAGACCGCTCCGAGGTGTACTCCTGGGGATCGTGGAGACGTTGGTCTGGTTATCTGGACCGCTAGAGCGTTGCTGGGTGCTTCGGGATTAATGCTGCTGGTCTTCTGCTTCGGCGCCGCTCACTGTTCGGCGATAGATATGCGCCGAGCGGGTCTATATATGTAGACGCCGCGGCAAACTGTGCCTCCGCGCAACACTCGCAGCTATGCGCCACGTAGCGGCGGCGCGCGAACTGCGCGCGTCCTGCCGCACGTAACTTTACTTTTTGGTGGCGGTTATTCTGACCGCCACAGGACCCCCTGGTTGTGGGTAAGTCATGGCTGAAAACGAACTACCGGCTTTGTGGCTCTGTTTGACCGTCTTTGTGTTGGTGCAGGCTGCTGAGGTTCGTTCTGTGTGTCGTTGTGTAACTTGTCTTTGTCTTGAAGGATATATGCTGGTTTTAACCGGTCTATAGAAATGTTGACTGCCCGGCCGTTGACTTTTACTTTGAAGGTTTTCTCGCCACGATTGAGAACTTCATATGGACCGTCGTAAGGTGGTCGTAGTGTTCCCCTCTGTGTTGCGTCGTGGCGGATGGAAAAGTGTGGTGTTGTTGCAAGGTCTTTAAAAAGGAATATAGGATTCTGTCCGTGCCTCTTTACTGTTGGTTGCAGGTTGTGCATGGTTTTCCGCAAGTTGCCTATGTAGTCGTCCGGTTCGCTGTCGATCTTCTGTTCGCACAGGAACTGTCCGGGTAGACGAATGGATTCTCCGAAAACCATCTCGGCTGGTGTTGCTTGTAAGTCCTCTTTCCAGGCTGCTCTGATTCCCATGAGAATTATTGGAAGGACTTTTGACCAGGTTGTTGTCTGGTGACATTTTATGGCTGCCTTGAGTTGTCGATGAAATCGTTCTACCATCCCATTTGCTGCCGGGTGGTATGCGTTTGTCCTCAAGTGCGTGGAACCTGTCAACTGCGCTAGTCGTTTGAATAGGTCTGATTCAAATTGCCTTCCTTGGTCAGTCGTGATTCGAAGAGGTGTACCATATCTTGTTATCCACTGGGTAAAGATGCGTTGTGCTATCGTCTCTGCTGAGATGTCCCGAATGGGTATTGCTTCAGGCCATCTTGAGAATCGATCTATTATCGTGAGACAGTATCTGTAGCCTTGTGATACTGGTAGTGGTCCCACTATGTCTGTGTGGATATGCTCGAAGCGTTTNGTTGGTCTAATGAAATCTCCGATCGGTGCTTGATTGTGCCTGGTAACCTTTGATTTTTGGCATGGGATACACGCTCGTGCCTATCTGATGCAATCTTGTTGGATGTGTGGCCAAATGTATTTGTGCATGACCAACTTGGCTGATGCTCTTGTACCGGGATGCGATAGATTGTGTAACAATAGGAAGATTTGATGACGGAGCTTCTTTGGTACGTAGGGCCGTATTATTGATGAAGCTGTATCTCAATAGAGGCTGATCGTAGTTCCTGGTACCGGAACTTTCGTCAGTTTAAGTCCTTTTTGTGTTTTCATTATGTCCGTTAGTTCGGTATCTTCCTCTTGTGCCAGTGTTAACTCTTCTGTGCTTGTTGCTTTGTGGATCGCCTCGATTCTTGAGAGAGTGTCTGCCACTACATTGTCCTTGCCCGNTATATGCTGAATGTCGGTGGTAAACTGCCCGATGAATTCCAGGTGTCGAGCTTGTCTTGGTGAACTGCGCAATAAATCTTGTTGGAAGGCATATATTAGCGGCTTGTGGTCCGTATAGACTACGAATGTACAACCTTCCAGTAGGTGCCTGTAGTGTTTGATGGCTGTGTAGATCGCTAGCAATTCTCTGTNGTAAGGGCTGTATTTNTGTTGAGCCTCACTTAGNTTCTTGCTGAGAAATGCGAGTGGCTGCNACGTGTTGTTGACCTTCTGTTGTATTACTGCTCCTATNGCTGTATCGGACGCGTCTGTAGTGACTGCTAACTCGGCTTTAGGATCAGGATGGACTAACAATGTTGCTCTTGAAAGGCTGTTTTTGCAGTTTTCGAAAGCCTGTTGAAGCTCTGGTGTCCACTGAATCGATGTTTTGCCTTTAGCTTTTGGTCCTTTTAGCACTTTGTTGAGTATAGCTTGGTCTCTTGCAGCTCCTGGGATAAATCGGCGGTAGAAGTTTAGCGTTCCCAAAAACTGCCGCATCTGCTTGANCGTGTTTGGCTTTGGGAATGATTTTATGGCCGTTATCTTGTCTGGAAGTGGTTCAATGCCTTCCGCTGAGACAAGGTATCCCAGGAAGTTTACTTGCTTTGTCCCGAGGATGCATTTTGCTGGATTAACTTTAACGCCGTAAGCATCCAATCGGGTGAATACTTGTCTGAGGTGTTGAATGTGTTCTTCCTCAGTTGTGGATGCGATGAGTATGTCATTGATGTAAGCGTAACAAAAATCAAGGCCGTGTAGGACTTCGTTAACGAAACGTTGGAAGGTTTGTGCTGCGTTTCTTAGTCCGAACGGCATGTAATTGAATTCGAACAATCCGAATGGCGTAGTAATTGCTGTCTTCGGAATGTCCGCTCTATGTACCGGGATCTGATTGTAAGCTCGGATCAGATCTATTGTGGCAAAAATTTTCTTGCCATGGAGGGTATGTGTGAAGTCCTCTATGTGCGGGATCGGATATCGATCGGGTACCGTCCTCGCGTTTAACCTGCGGTGGTCTCCACATGGTCTCCAGGCGTTGTCTTTCTTTGGGACCATATGTAGCGGCGATGCCCACGGACTNTTTGACGGACTTATTATTCCCTCTTGCAATAATAAGTCGAATTTTATCTTGGCTGCCTTATATTTTTGTGGCACTAGTCTTTGTGGTCGGCATGCCTCTGGTGGTCCAGGTGTTGTCATAATGTGATGCTCGGTATTGTGTTTTACTGTTTTCCTCGCACCTTGCGGTTGTGTGATTCCTGGAAACTCTGTCAGTATTTGGTGGAATCGTGTGTTGTGTGCTATAGTTTTTACGGACGATGTCTTGGCGTAAGCGGTAGTGCCGGAGACATACAGTCCAGTCTTCCCATCTAGTAACCTCTTCTTACTAATGTCCGGTAAGAGGTGGTAGTATGCTAAGAAGTCGGATCCTATAATGGGATGTGTGACGTCTGCTATCACAAAACGCCATGGGAATGCTCTCCTAAGGCCTAAGTCTGGTTGGAGAGTTATGATCCCGTAGGTCTTTATTTTTGTGCCATTTGCTGCATACAGCTCGCATGGCTGAACTGTCCATCTCTCTTGTGTCAAATGTTGAGGGTAAATGCTGACATCTGATCCTGTGTCAATCAGGAATCTCGTTGGAGAGGCTTGATCTGCAATGTATAGGCGGCGGTGTTCTGGGCTACTGTCATTGGCCGCCCTCAATGACTGCCATTTGTGTTTTTTGGTCCCTCAAATGTACATGGCTGCGTGCATTTCTTGGCTTTCTCTTTGAATCGCCTGTGATAGAAACAAACTCCATCCTGTACAGGCTTTGCTTGAGAGGTGTCTCGTGTTCGCGACCGACTTCTAGATCGGCCCCTGTTGTCTCTTAGTAGGCGTGCTACTTTTTGTGTGAGCGTAGCTACCTGTTTTGTGAGTGTTTCGATCGGTGATGCTGTTGTAGCAGGTACTGTTGATGAGGTTGATGCGAGTACTACTGCTCTGCTGTTGACCTCATGTATGCGATCTGCTTGTTCTGCCACCATCTCCAATTTGTCTTGACTTCGCATGGCTAAGATTGCTTGCATTTGCGGTGGTAATCTTGCTAGCCACAGGGTTCGTAGCAGCTCCTCTGGTACTGCTGTTCCCGCTAGTGTGGATATGTGTCGNAAAAATTGTGATGGTTTGCGATCACCTATGTCTTCTTGCTCCAGAAGTTTCCGGATTTGTTGTTCCCTCGAGTCAGTNAATCTTTGTACTAGCGTTCTTTTGATTGCCTCGTACTTATTTTCTTCGGGGGGATTTGTAATGACGTCTTTTATTTCGCGAGCCTGTTTTGGCTCTCGAAAGTCGTAATACGACGTAGGCGTATTTAGTATAATCGTCGGTGATGCCGCCTACACTAAACTGTCCTTCTACCTGGGCGAACCATAATTCTGGGTCCTCGGGCCAAAAGGCTGGAATGCGTATTCCTATCCGGTTGCTTGGGCACTCCAGTTCGTCGCTAAGTATTGCACTGTCCTTTGCTTTTGCCATTCTTCGTGTCTTCATCGGGTGCTTCCTGTGTTCCGTATCGGGGTCACCAATTTAGTGGGGTTGTGCGTTTAGGTCAGCAGCGATAGTGGACAGCAGCAATAGTGATAGCAGCAAAAGGATGGCGGCCGAGGTGTGGTTCTTTGTAGCGAAGGTTTGATGTTCCAAAAATATGGTTTTATTCTGTAGCTATTTACAA
>NW_018020992.1:20815-23882 GCF_002006095.1 Pseudomyrmex gracilis | reverse complement strand
TGCGCCACGTAGCGGCGGCGCGCGAACTGCGCGCGTCCTGCCGCACGTAACTTTACTTTTTGGTGGCGGTTATTCTGACCGCCACAATAATAATAATTGATATATTTTTATTTGTAATAACTTGACAGGAGAAAGGAATAAAGAGGTCGATATTTTGTGATTAATCTTGACTGTATTTTTTAACTTCCAAACAACTGCTTTCGGAATTTATTGATCCTATTAAACGGATACTTTCCTTGATAGAAAACCATTTACAAAATTATGTGACAAAATCTAGCACTAAAATTGTAATCTGCAATTATACAGACATATTTTAGGAAATAGATGGAAAAACATTACTCTTTTTTTAAATATTTGTAGTTGTTTGCAAAATTACTTTCCAAATACTATTTTGGCAAAATAATAACGATATGACGAATCATCTGAGCAGTATATTTGCAAAATTAATTTCACAAAGAAATTGTCCAATAATTGAGATGTTATGTCCTGGGGACTCCACGGGCACCTTTTTCTTGCAACGCGACGCGCCAACGCCTAACAAATTTCTTTTTTAGTAAATAATAAAAAGGAATAAATAATCCGAGCAGACCTCCTATCGTTTTGGAGACTTGGACTCCAGACAATAGAACAGCAAACGGAAATCACACTGGCGCTCGAAAAGATAAACCGCGCCTAGTAATAACCCAAAAATTTAAACTTATTGTTAAAAAATCCTAAACAAAAAAAAACTTGGATATCTTCGGGCCAGGAAGAACACCGTTAATAAAAATTAGACCAGCCGGAGCAAATAGAACTCCGGCGCCACGAGCAATTTTATTATAAACAAATAGCAAAGGGTCTAGGTGGCGTGATCAAAAACCAACATTCTCTCTTTTCCCTTCTCCGGAAAATCGGACGAGCCGACCGAGCCGAGAGATCGTCGCCGATTGGCGATCTCACGAAGTTTACCCGACCACTAACTAACAAATGGGAACTGGCGAAGCTCAACTGAGTTTTCCGATTGGGAGAGTCCTCGCTTACTCAAAATTGTATATAAGCCGGGACTCTCGGGATCAGAGGCAGATAGAGCCGCAGATTTTAGAAGTACCACAGCGAGTGAGTGAGTGACAGTGAGTGCAGAATGTGAGATCCAAGAGTGAACTACTGCGCCGCAACAGCCTAGAACCTTTTATTAATCAACATCACTGGTCCGCAGTAAGTAGTAAGTCCACCCATAAATTTTAATCGGAGGTTCCACCACTTGGGGAATTCAATTCGAGGTTAATACTCGGAATCTATCAGAGACGCATAATCGCCTAGAAGTATCGCAAAAGCATATTATTTTGTTTCTTCGCAACCAACTCCTTTTGACCACTCTCGACGGGAGAGCAGTTCGCGACTCCAATCGTGAATAGCGTCCGACCGAGAAACCAACTCCTGTTTGACCACCCTCGCCGGGAGAGCAGTTCGCGACTCCAATCGTGAATAGCGTCCGAATTATTTCTTTTTCCTTCCTAAATCACGGAAACAAACAAAGCCCGCTTATCTCCGAATATCAATCTTAGAATCATGACACATTCAAATTTATTCCTATCATTAAATCTATCGGAACCTAAGAAATGAGACAAAACCGAATTTGTCAATTGACATAAGGAAATACATTTCTAAGATGATCTAAGTTGCGTAAACATGGGTTAAAGAGGCTGGCTGCACTAAACAACTCGTATTCCTCCTTTTTCTCACACTTGCACCCTAGCTTATAGATTACTTTGTACGAAACGATTATGCGCTCCGTCATTGTATTAGTTTCAACACACCTGTATGTTAGTAATTTGCTAAAATTTTGATTTGTTTTTTTTTAAATAAATATAACTACTTTATAATGTGTGGAATCAAACTAAAGAATTATTCTTTGTTATCCTTCTTTCCGTACAACCCACTCTCACTTCCTCGTTAAAATCGCTAGGTCCCGTCCTTGGTAAATAAGATTTGCGTCTCAGACCTAAAAAGGGACTAACGAGCGAGTGTTCGCTAGACAGAGTAAGATCGGCGTACGCCGTTGACCTGTCGACGAATATAAACAAACTCGCTCGACTTTCTCAGCGAGACTTCCGTGTCCACTGTAAAGAGAGATATGGAAAACGACGCGGTTATTGTTGCGTCACACCACAGCCCAACCGTATCCATAGGCCAGGACGTAACAGAGAAAAGAAATTCAGCTATGTGATGTTTGAAATATGTAGAAATATGATTGCATATAAAAAAATGCAAGAAATTGTCGTTACTCATGATATCATATTTGTGCAATATTTTCACAATTTGCCTATTGAAGGTGTATACTGTGGAAATGCATAACGACTTTTTCGCAATTTTTGACAAATATTATTTACAAAATTTTATTTCGACAAAACTGGTGCGTTATGGCGAATCATCTTAGTGCAATCATTGCAAAATCGTCGCCATTTTTGTGCAATATTTTCACAAATGTGCCTATTAGGGTTACGAAATGCGAAACAAGAAGCAATTCGATCAATTTATACTAATGCGGTTTTATTGCAGATTACTCCCATTGTTTGATGATCTCATGTTGTTACTTAAGAGAGTGCTGGATACCAACTATAGAGACTTGTAAACTGACTTTCTTCTATGATGTTTGGTGTCGTATTTACTGCATGAAATCTAAAATGCTTTTACAGAAATAAGTAAATTATGCTAAGAATTGGCGCTTGTTCTTTGGAATGTCAAAATTCAGCATAAATTTTGTTAATACAATTTCCTTCTAATAACTATATATTTATATATGTAGAATTATTTCTAAGCTTATGTACATATTTACAATAAACAAGCGCCATAAGTACGACAAAAAGAAGTCTAATGAGACATTCAGATTATGGTTTGACTATCTAATTGATGAGAACAATAGTGTCATAATGTGATGATGTACCCAGGCAACCAGCTGACGTTATAATGACGTTAATATAAAGTCAGTTTTTGACCAGTTCGACGTTAGTTTATGACGTGATATTAACGTAATGACGACGTGAGTTTGTCTCGTCAAAATGACGTCATGTTAATGACGTTTACTTAC
>NW_018020992.1:17528-19510 GCF_002006095.1 Pseudomyrmex gracilis | reverse complement strand
AAGTTCAAAAAAGCATTATATACCCATTTTCAAAAACTTTATATAGTTTTGTATATTTATTTGCTTCTGTAGAAGCGCTTTTAATGTTGTGCAGTAAATAAAATTAGAAAATAAAGAAATTTAAGTTATAAAAACGTCGGTTTACAGGTCTCTATAGTTGGTATCTAGTACCCTCTTAAGTTGGAGCAACTTTATCTGGATTTTCGAGTAGTAATTTTGATGCCAATTTGAAGTTTAACCCGTGTGTGTGTGTCACCCAGAAAAACACGGCAATCATGGTCTTCTTGGACGCGAAATAACTTCCCATATGCCGAGACTAATACCTATATTAGTCGCCGCGCGGATAACGTTTACTATATGATTGTTGAGAATTTTTTCGTAATATTTTTTGTATTACGTTATGTATAACTGAGTTGAAAAAAAAAGTAACGCATTTTGCTTTTATTTTTTATTCTATATACAAGTATATTTCAATCGTTCCTCTTACTTCTTTGTGAACACCGTAGGAATTCCGAATACGACTATTTTATTTACTAATATAATAAATATGTATAACATGATAATATGATAAATATGATAAATATATATGAGACATATAAAGGTCTCTTATGATTATAATGTGACAATAAAAAACGCATAATGAGCCGATGAAATATTCCCAGCTAACTGAATACTTGCTCGCTAAATCGGGAACAAAAATAGACAAACAGACAGACAGATAGATAGATAGATAGATAGATAGATAGATAGATAGATAGAGAAAAAGAAAGAGAGAGAGAGAGAGAGAGAGAGAGAGAGAGAGAGAGAGAAGAGGGAAAAGGTGGGAGAAGAGTAAAGTGCAAAGTAATAACGCGTGAGATTCGGGCATGCTAGATTTATCGCGGCAACACACACCACTGACGTGACAGGAACGGTAACGAGGTTCAACGACAGCTGGTGCACGGTCCACTTCTCGGTGAGAATGCGTACTACACGTTACCGGATCTTCCATATGTATATACACGACGAATACGTGATAACTATGCAAACTTTTATCGACAAAGAAAAGTTTTTATTGCAATTTCTTTTTTTCTCGTTTGTTTTAAACAAGCATCATTGCGTTATCAAGAACTGGAAGTTATAATAAAACTTATTGTTTTGTTTTTCTTTGTGATTTTTAGAAAGTAAATTAAAACTTGATTGTGTCCGAAGTCCCGTATTTTCGTCATGTTGTTGTGCACTTACTATCGAGTAACAATGAAAAGACACTCGGTGAAATTCAGTCTCAGTGTGAAAAATGAAAAAATCGTTATAAAATACTGTATATCGAAAAGGAAGAAAACAAATAGATACAACTTTTTTAAACCAAAGTCATACACGACTGTTTTACGTGACGTCTTTTGCAATCCTTGGCGAATATCTATCATTGCAGAAATTCAATTTTACAGATTATTGTAACGACAAGATGAATAGTCGGATTTTTTGCAACTAAGTCGCGAAAAAAATGAATTATTAAATGAAAAACGGAAAACGGTTAATACACTGTGTAATAGTGACGGAAAGTCGATATTATACTAAATGAATTACATTTTTTTCCTCTTTATCTCGTCTCGCGGTAATATAATGTCTAGCATTTTGAGAAAACATATAACATTTATAGTTGTAATTTACTGTGACTGTTTTACAACGGCGGTTTGATTCATATTTTCTATAAAAGAACGGACCATAAATCAGTTAAAGCAGCATTGAATCATATAAAACGTAATTAAATATTACTTGATTAAAATTAAAATAAACTTTAAATAATTAAATTAAAACTTAAAATAAAAGCGCATGAAGCCAATTAGCAGTTGTTCGTGTGTTACATTTGGAGATGAATAAATTCTTTTTTCTTTACATAATACAGGGTCCGCCACTTAAATCCGGACAAATTTGAATTTGACATTCCCATCATATTAGAATGCAGCAGTAGGTGCCATATGACCTAAAGATAGGTTAGAGAC
>NW_018020992.1:14117-16778 GCF_002006095.1 Pseudomyrmex gracilis | reverse complement strand
TTTTCTGTAATAAACAACTTTTTCGAGAAAAAAATTTTTGTCCGGATTTAAGTGGCGGACCCTGTATATTTGGAATATAGTAATTATAGAGTATAGGGGATTATGGTCCGATGACCTTGATTTTGGTATATGTTGTAAAGGGCACTCTCCTGAGTAGTGTTCAAGAAGTTTTAGGCGGCGCTCATTTTTTATTAAAAAAATATTTTTTAAAAATATGATAAGAAAAATGACCGTCGAAAACAATTTAGAGATGTAATTTCGGTAATTATGCAAATTAGGGGAGCCACCTTCGATTTGAATAATTTGTACATATGTTGTCAAGGTCATTGTCCTGAGTAATAATTTTAAGCGGGAGTCGTTGTTTGTTAAAAAGTTACAAGGGGAAGAAGTTTCATGAATGAATTCTTATTTTTCGCTCCCACGTACATTTTGTTTGTGTTGTAAGCGTGTAGATACAGGGGGCTGCGCCCCCCTGCAGGAGAGGGGCTACGCCTCTCCACCTGCACCTCCCTTGAGCTTATCATGTTTTGCGTACGTGATTTTTTTGGGAAGCCAAATACCAAGAGGGTTTAAAAAGTTTAAAAAGTTATTAAGAAAAAGTTTTTTAGTAATGAAGCATCGTAGCTCAAAAGAGATTCAGGTAGAGGGGCGTAGCCCTTCCCCTGCAGAGGGCGCAGCTCCCTTGCCTACATGCTTATAACACGAAGAACATAAAAAAAGTAGTCATTGATTGATATTAATTGAATAATTATGCGTCATATACAGAAATTCATGGAACATATCGAAAGTTATTCGCCTTTCACAACGATTTCGCACATATGTCGAAATTTGCTTGGAATGATAGATAAGCTATGTCACGCTTCAAAACATAAACTGAGTAAAAGTCAACAATACCACTTATAAATGTGTAATATAATTGTAATATAATTGTATCAGTAACTCTGAATGTCTTCTAAAAACTGATACCTGAGAGCAAATGTGTATTCTGATTCATTATTCTACATGTTATTTAGGAAAATAAAAGGGTAAATATTCAGAAAAACGGAGCACCTTCGGACATATGTCAATAACCTTGAGATATGTTGTCAAGGACACCTCTCTGAACAACAATCTGCAACTTTTAGCCGTCGCTCGTTGTTTGTTAAAAAATTATAAACAAAAAAAATATTATAATATCAAAATAAACCCTTATTTTCTTACACCGTGTACGTTTTGTTCGTGTTGTACGCGTGTAGGCAGGGGGGCTGCGTCCCCCGCAGAGGGAGAAGCTTCGCCCTTCTTCCCTGCTCCCTCCTTGAGAAAAAATGAAGAATTCACTCAATCAATATGCACGGTTACACTCACCATACAGTAAATCACAAAGAAAAAATTTCGTAGATCCTCATATTAATTGTCACACGCAAAACATTGAAAGAATTTGGCGAGATATGCGAAGTAATATTCCATTTCATGTCAAGTAAACAATCTTGACATGAAGCGACACTTAATTGAATTCTTCATTTTTTTGTGAGAGAGGAGCAGGGAGGAGGGGAGAAGCTCCTCCCTTTGCTGGGGCGCAGCCCCCTCTGCCTATACTCTTACAACACAAACAAAATGTACACGGTGCCGGAAAATAACAGTTTATTGACGCAACTTCTTGTGTTTATAATTTTTTAACGAACAACGAGCGACGGGTAAAAGTTGCAGATTGTTGTTCAGGGAGGTGTCCTTGACAACATATGTCAAGGTCATTGACCTCCGAGGTCATTGTGCTCCGTTTTTCTGAATATTTACCAATAAAAGTCGCGTTTTTCAAACATTTTTGATTAATATTTTTTTCATAAAAAATGAGCGCTGCCTAAAACCTCTTGAACACTACTCAGGAGAGTGCTTTTTACAACATATATCAAAATCAAGGTCATCGGATCTTAATCCCCTATACTCAATAATTACCCATATCTGTTATCAAAACTGTCAACAGAACATTAGCAAATACAGAGCAGATCTGTCGTCAGAAACGTCGACAGATTGCTACCAAACGCAGACCAGATCTGTTGTCAAGAATGGATTCCACACTTGGAAGTGGAATTACTTACCAAAAAAAAAAAGAAACCCAATGGCATATTGCCTTATCGGAGGGGAATTAATTCAAGATTTCACTAGAATTAATTTCTGGAGACCTGATTCAGCTCGCTGATCAACCGATAAACTCCATTAAAAGGGACCGAACCTGAAAAAACCCTAATGTGATAGCGGGATTTGAACTCGAGATCTTCATATTCGCAGCCCCTGCACTCAGTCCGCAAGACCACTTGTGTTTCTTACTACCATATAATTATTTTTATCTAATTATTCTCAAGCTATCCTACACATTTTATTTATTATTGATGTAAATTATTATTTTATTAAAAATATAGAAGTACAATGTACCTGCACCAATAAATAAAAATATTTTTGTTGTTACGTCCTGGCCCATGGATACGGTCGGGCTGTGGTGTGACGCAACAGTAAACGCGTCGTTTTCCATATCTCTCTTTACAGTGGACACGGAAGTCGAGAGTCAAACAAGTTTGTTTATATTCGTCGACAGGTCAACGGCGTACGCCGATCTTACTCTGTCTAACAAACACTCGCTCGTTGGTCCCTTTTTAGGTCTGAGACGCAAATCTCATTTACCAAGGA
>NW_018020992.1:11523-13587 GCF_002006095.1 Pseudomyrmex gracilis | reverse complement strand
GCTGCCACCCAAGACGGTTACACACCGCGAGTAGCCCTTCCGAAAATTTTGGCTGCCACCCAAGACGGTTACACACCGCGAGTAGCCCTTCCGAATTTTTATAGATTATTTGTTTAATTTGTTCGTTCTCGATATCTCAAAAAATCAATCGCGATGTCAGTTTTTTTTGGGTTTTGCGAGAAGTGGAACCTCCGTATATATAATAGTGTGGACTTAATACTTGCTGCTATTGGTGGTGCGATTTCCTTCACCCCCTTCGGCCCGTACGGCTGGCTAGGTAGTTCGGTGGATTCTCGGCACACTGGTTGCACTTGCACTTATAACTTGTATGCGTCGCGACTTTGCTGCGGCACTCCCGGCAGAATCAGTAAGTTTTTCTGGATACGCAGCGCGATTCTTTCTGAGCTTACGATTCCGAGAGCCCTGGCTTATATACTGTGTTAGTAAGCGAGGACTCTCCCAATCGGGAACTCAGTTGAACTTTGTTGGTTCCTATTTGTTAATTAGTCGGTCGGGCGACTTGCAAGATCGCCAATCGGCGACGATCTCTCGCTTCGGTCGCCTCGTCCGATTTTTCGAGGAAGGAAAAAGGGAGAGTGTTGTCTTTTCGACCATGCCGCATAGACTCCCTGTTGTTTGTTTGTAATAAAAATGCCGGAGTTTCTATTTGCGCCGGTTGCTCTAATTTTTATGACCAGCGTTTTCATGACCCGGAGATATCCGGGTTTGTTTGGAAAGCTGCTCGAATGTTTAGACAATAATAAAAGTTTCTGTTTGCTATCGTCTACGAAGGAATTTTGAAGATCGTTGCTAGGCTCGGTTTATTGTTTTCGGGCGTCGACACGATTTCTATTTGCGCGTCTATCGCGTCGAAGTCCGAGTCCGTTCGTGTTATTTATTGAGAAAAAAAAGGAATTTATTGTATGTCGGCGCGTCACGTTGCAAGAAAAAGGGGCCCGTGGAGTCCCCAGGACGTAACATTGTTATTATTATTAAATATAATTTAAAATACATTTTTACAACACAAACAAATTGTTTGTTGATATATACTGATTACACTGTTCTCAACACATTTTTGAGACCTGAATATTAATAAAACCTGAATAGTAATAATAATAATATACTCAATAATTACCATAAATATAAATTCACATTATAGATAAAAGATAGCACTTTAATGTGGTGTAAGTAAAATTGTAAAAAAAATTTAGTTTGGCCGCAAAAAAATGATAAATATAGCCAAAACTGCCAATTTTGATACATTCCCTTCAAAAAAGAACTACTGGGAGTAATATACTGCGGCAGTGGTACGAAAAAATTACTGGCATTTTGTGTAATTGCCAGTAATATTCTCAGTGATTCCTGTAATACCTAATAATATTCTTATGTCATTGTCAGTAATATTTATATTACTGACTTTATTTATATGTAATCGGCAGTAGTTCTTTTTCTTTTTTTTTTTTAAAGGTTACTCAATTTTTTTTCTCAAATTTCTCGAAAATTTGACATGCTAAGTCAATTTCGTCGCCGGATTCGTTTTCAGTGACCAAGAATCTATTAGAAAACACGTTCCCTAATAGGCAAATTGTGAACATATTGCACAAAAATAGCATCATGTCTAACGACGATTTTGCAATAATTGTACTAAGATGAATCGCCATAACGCAACAGTTTTGTCNAAATAAAATTTTGTAAATAATATTTGTCAAAAATTGCGAAGTAGTCGTTATGCATTTTTTTAAGTACATATATGAAGTAAGTTGATTTCTTCATATGCAATTATATTTTTACATATTTTAAACATCACAGCTGAAATTTTTTTCTTAAGTATTGGACAATTTCTTTTTGAAATTAAGTTTGCAAATATACTGCTAAGATGATTTATCATATCGTTATTTTTTTTACCGAAATAGTATTTGGAAACTAATTTTGCAAACAACTACAAATATTTTATACAAGATCAATGTTTTTACATCTATTTCCTAAAATATATCTGTATAATTGCAAATTACAATTTTAGTGCAAGATTTTGTCACATAATTTTGTAAATGGTTTCCTATCAGG
>NW_018020992.1:4592-9633 GCF_002006095.1 Pseudomyrmex gracilis | reverse complement strand
TCAAACAGATAGTGTTGTAGTCTTGCGTGCGAACAGTTTACACGAATGCACGAACAGATTTGCTTGGCGTTTGCTGGCAATCTGTCGTCAATGCATTCAACAGATCGACTTTATTGCGGTCACCTTTCTGTCGTAAACAAATGCTGCTATGGTTTTGCGGACTGTTTGGTTACTTCTTAAAAGCAGCTGCTTGTTATCAATCGTTTATTTGTCGTCAACTTTATCGACATTTATGTATTTGCTAATGATACAAACTCTCATGTAATTGCCGACAGAGTTTGTTGCGTCTTTTGTCTTTGTGTGCTAACAGCACTACAACGTGTTTTTTTTTGTAGCGTTTCATTAAACAGTTTTTGTTTGCCAAGTCTGCGCAATCAGAAATTGTTTGCGGGGTATATATTAGTAATAAATACTAGACAAGAGTTGCTAAAATACGTGAGGTGAATACTAAGGTTAGCTCGCTGGATAAAAGTTTAGTACTGCGCATGCCCGCGCAGACGCAAGCGCTACAGCCATGTATATAATACTCCTATATTGCTAGTACGGTGCCGACCTGAAGCTCAATGTTACGGTGCAGACAATATAGTAGCCTCTCTCTCCAGCTGCTTTGTGCGCATGCGGTGAACATTCAAGCACGCTTGCGCATTTCTCTTTCTCGCGTTTTTTCTCTTATTTTCCAATGCTTTGTCTCGCTCGCACTCGCTTAGTAGACGCGCTTGCGCATAATGACGCTCGACTATCTATGCCCATATTTGGACTTTGTGCGTCTCTCTTTCTCGGGCCTCGTGCCTCTCATTGCGAAGATACGCGACTAGCATAGCCATATATATAATATAGGAGTATTATATATATGGCTACAGCACGGGCCGTATTTCTCACATGATAAAATTGCCAAATATCCCAAACTGGTAGAATATGTAAGACAGCTAGCTAGATAAAGAATATAAGAGAGAGCTACGTAGTTATAATTTGCTATACTTTATCTTTTATGACTCTTCTACACATATATATTGCAAAATAACCGCTAAACGTTTTATAAATCTTGTGGTAATCATTTTACATATCCGTAAAATATGATTGCGCTACTTATCATGTTGACAAATCGATTAAACTAACAATAGTTTCGGTAATTTTAACAATAAACAGATGAAATCACAACACAATACTAATATCCCACATAGAACAAAAACTCCATTGGACGTCTATTAGACGTTGACAGCTCCATGCGACATCTAATAGATGTCTAATGGATGTCTGAATGGATGGATGTCTGTGTGGGATAACATAAAAGCACGTAACAAAGTAATTGTACGTACATTATCCTCACTTCTTCTATTTTTTCTGTTCTATGCGGCATAAAACCCGACGCGGCTCATATCCCGGAGTTACCTTAATCAAGATTATCAACCAACACAGGTATATAAATGCTGTCTCCCATCATAACTTGCGTAATATCAGCAAAAACAATTTAAACGACAATTAATAAAACGTTTATAATTTTGCTGTGTATTGGTCGATTAGTAAGTCGATTAGATAAAAGTAAGACTTTAGTTTGTTCGTGTCAGACATTATATTCGAGTAATTGTGTCTTAATGTGTAACATTTCAGCGACCATTTCCGTCTCTTGTAACAATTTTTATTTTAAGTTTTAAATATTAAAATATATATTGTAAATAGAACTTGAGATTTTCTAAAAGAAATAAGAAGACGAGAAAAAAAAAGATTTAAAAAAATTAAGAAATCTTAGACATTATATTTTCCATATAAGTTGGATTCTTTGGATGACATCCAGATAACGCGAGACAAAAAATATAAGAAAGTCAATCAATCGCTCGTGAAATAGTCAAAATTTTTTAAAACAAGGCCAATACGAGCAGTAAAATACAGATTGGTCGTGTATAATAAGTTGTCTTTATTCAATAAATATAGACGTTTCGGTCACACAATTTTGGACCTTCTTCAGTATGAAAAAAATTAAATCTAACAAGAGAAGATAAAAGAAATAACAATTAATAAAATAAGCGCAAATCAAACAACATAGTAAATTAAAAATAATATATAAAACTCACTTAATTAAGAAAAAATATTTTAGTACACTACATCACTCACAGATAGATGAAATAATGTTAATAACTTACAACGATATATAATGTGTACTGGCAAGAAAACATAACCAAGCCAAATATATATAAATATCCCCACTATTAAATCAGAAGATCAAAAGGTTTGCAATAAGTCGAAAAACATGTTTACAAAATAAGTACAAAAGTAACGGTCTAAACTTTTGATTTATACAATTCTAAAAAGGGAAAGTAAGGTTTTAGCTTGTCTGTGTCCGACATTACATTTATCGGATTGTCTTGTAACTTGATGTGGANCATTTCTGAAACTNATCTCTTATAAAAAANTTTTTCCATATCTAAGATTTTAACGTCGTTCCAGATGAAGTCATGTCCAGTCTCCAAACGATGCTCCGTAACCACAGAAACAAAATCAGAATTTCTATTAATCTGATTTCTATGTTCACTAACTCTTGTTTTTAATTTACGCTTTGTTTGTCCAACATAAGATATATTACAATTATTACAATTAATTTGATACACCACATCTTTATTTTGATCATGAGTTAACCTATCCTTTTCAACTTTAATGAATTTACTCAATTTACTTTATTTAAACTTCGAAACGCCAAAGAAATCTCCTTAGTTTTTTTAAAAAATCTTGAAAAAGAATCAGACAAATCAGGAAGATAAGGAACAACTAAATATTTTTTAACAGTTTCAAGATCAGATTGACAGACAAATTTATTGTCAATGTTTAAATTTAATCTGTTATGAATTAAAAATTTAATTCTATTCCTAATAATCCTAAATATAAATTGTAAAAGATAATTATTCATAAGGAGCACCTCAATCATAAATTTAAAATTATTCTGTTGGAAGCAAGGGTCAGATAATAATAAAATTCTATCAACCATATTCAAAACTGTACAAATTTTTTGTGATTGCGGATGGGCCGAATAAAAATTCAAGTATCTACCTGAAAAAGTATGTTTATGGTACCAATCAAAACTTAATTTACCCTGAAAATTTAAAATCTTGACCTCTAAAAAACTTAAAAAATCATTATTTTGGACTTCTATTGTGAATTGCAATCTCTTATTATAATTATTGAACGTATCTAATAATAAAGTGAAACCATCCGCAGGTGCTGTCAGAATAATATCGTCAACATATCTAAAATAAAATAAGGGCTTAAATTTTAATTTTTTCAATATAAACTTCTCCAAGTCTTGCATAACAATGTCAGCAATAATTGGAGATAAGGGAGAATCCATAGTGTTGTGTTTCACTTTTATACTGCGTGGACAGGTTAGCGAGTANGACACAGATCGCTGCTTATTCTTTTCAAAACTCTTTATTAACGAGATTATACACACATAAGAAAAACCGCGAAGAAGAAGAAGATACATAGCGCGCAGTGCCGATAAAATAGAACGTGACAGCGAGTCACGTGACCTTAGGAACGTGTTCTCAACAGGAGGCCCGCTTAGGCCTACAGGCACCATACACAACATTTCCTCCCCGACACGAACTAGCGGGAACTCCCCTCCTAAGCAGGAGTGTATTTTTGAGGCGGGCGGCGGACCCTTGTCGTACGGCGCAGGGCACCGGAAGCCGTCGGGCTCTGGTGACACGGAGAAGCGTGAGCTCGTCTCGTTGAGTCCCCGACCGCCGACGACGACTCTGTCCTGGTCATTAGCGGAGCCGCTTCCGGTCGAACTTCTGCGCCTGTAACCTCCAACGCCGAGTTCCCGTAAAAACGAACCCGCCGAGACGAATCCGTCGCACCAACGCCACCGCTCGGCTGGCCAGTCGCGGTAGGCTGCTTAGGAACTTTTCCCTCCACACGGTCACGCATCTGATCAACATGACGTTTGAAGCGCCTACCACCATAGTCGATCTCGTAGTTAAGATCACCCAGTCGAGTGACCACCCTGCCTGGAACCCATTTGTCCATTCTTGGGTTGCCTGAAAGAAAATACACAGCTTGGTTTACACGAAATTTGCGAAACAAGGGTTCAAACTCCGCTCGTTGCTTTTCCATGATTCTGACTCCGACTTCTTCTGGTCGCACCAAGTCGAGTCGTGTACGCAAACTGCGGCCCAAGAACAACCGGGCAGGTGACTGTCCCGTTGTGGCGTGTGGGGCCTGACGATACTGACGCAGAAACTTATTTAGATTTTCTTGCAGCGACGCTGGTTGTTCCCATTGCGCTCAACGCGTTTTTCACTGTTTGCACGTACCTCTCAGCTTGGCCATTCGTCGAAGGATGATACGGAGCTGTTCGCTTATGGTACTTTACTCCGCTTTGCTTGAGGAACTGACTGAACTCACCAGCTGTAAACTGAGTACCATTATCTGAAACAATGGTAACTGGTGACCCATATGTTGAGAATAACTCATCCAGGAGTTGAACTGTAGCCTGCGTAATAGTAGACTTGGTAGGCTTAACCTCAAGCCACTTGCTGTAGGCGTCGACAACTATCAACAGCATCGAGCCCGCAACTGGTCCTGCATAGTCAACATGAACCCGTTCCCACGGGCCCTTTGGGTACTCCCAATGATGATCCAGAAACCGTGTTGGCGTATTAGCATGTTTCGCACACTCCCCACAGGACTTGACACTCTGTTCAATCGCTCTATCAATACCAGGCCAATAGACGAAGGAACGAGCAATGCCTTTTATCTTGACAATCCCGACATGTGCTGAATGGAAATCACACAGGATTGCCTGCTGTAACGACGGTGGAATCACCACCCGATGCTCGAACATCAAACAACCAGAGACCAATGTATAGTTCGCTTCTAGTGCCTTATATCCATAACGGCCCAAGTCGCGACCTTCTTCTAGTAGTCGAACTAACTTTCCCAACTCGACATCCTTCTTCGTCTCGCGTGCGACGTGAGTTGCTCGTACCGGCAGCTGATTAACTTGACAAAGGACAAACGATGTGAGAACATCATCGATCGTTTCCGG